>NC_089786.1:1320000-1325000 GCF_040412425.1 Macrobrachium rosenbergii
AAGTTGAATGGGGTGTGTGTGTGTGTGTGTGTATACAATAAAAGACCCTAGCTTAGTGTCATTTCTTCCCAATTCTTTTTCAGTCGCCCCAATAATGTTTTTGAAAATGAGTTGTTACAACAATATATTAAGTGGAATAAGGTTATATGTCTGTTGTGTTTATAATAACAATGCCAACCTTACCAGTTTGTTTTCAGTCAAGTTCAAGAATGAAGAAGAAGATTCAAATTTCCATCTCAAATTACTGGATGTACTGCAGCACTCAACAATACTTCATCTCCGAAGAAGAAGAATTGCATACTCATCTGGTCCACTGCTGGCATTAGAGAATGTTAATTCCTCAGGCCCCTAGATAATTCACCGTGTTCATATTGTCTTCCATCTTACTTTCCTCAACCCTTGAACAATTGATTCATAGTGCAACTGCTTTGAGATGTTCCGCCTGTTACACCTTTCAAACCCTCTAACTGTCAATTTCCTTTTCAGGATCCTCGGCGCCCTTACCTATTATTTCATTTCAATTCAATTCAACAGTGCTTCTTCCAAGAGTTCCGTTTCTTTTGTTAGATCAGCTTCCCTTGTCAGACCAGAGTCATTTATTCAATGCAGTTGATTGGAGCAATTGGACACTAAATGCAATAAAGGAAACGCAAAGAGATAAAGTTCAAGGTCAAAAATGGTACATGGAATCAAAAGGGCAGAACACAATTATTTGACAGTAAAAGGTTTGAAAGGTGTAACAGAAAGAAAGAGGTGGAAAGAAATAAATGGAAAGAAATAAAGAATATGAATGGAGGTGCAGTAAAAGGAATGGAAGGGGTTGCAGCTAGGGGCCGAAGGGACGCTGCAAACAGCGTAACTTAGCAATGCCTACAATGCACCGCGTGGGTTGCACTGACGGCACTACTCCCCTTCCTGGATTATTCTAGAACAGGCCCACTTGTTCAAAAAAACATCAGGAATGACACAAAACATCTAACACACTCATTTTCAATGAATAACTCTTTCGTGGAATGAAAGAGTCATGCCCCCCAAAGACTGTTGTCAAAGTTCCGTCAATAATTAATACATTTTTCTTTCCTTTGTATTATTCTTTTTATTCGCTGTAGGCTTGTATTGTACAGTATATGTTAGAGGGTCTACGTGTAAAAAAGTCTCTCTACACTGGAAGTCAATTAATCATGAAATGCCTTTTGTCAACTGGGAACTTGAACGAGAGGATTTTTCGCTACGCAGGAAAAACTACATCAATGGTAGTGTTTATTTTCTTTTACGTAATTCATTGTATAGACTTTACAATGAAGTAACACATTGTTCTTGTATGTGTGTGGCTGGGTTTGTGAATTTGAGCGTGTGTGTACGGCCTGTAAAGAGCGCCAGCCCACTAGACTGTCCGTATCTAGCCCGGGCCAAATACACAGGAGTTGGAGAGGAAGATTAAAGAATGGGGTTTGACCCTGGAAGGCTTGTGGAAAATGGAACAAAATTCCAAAGCATGGCAGTGGATGGATGGATAGTGACATCACTGCAGGTGAAAGTGTGTGTGGGTCAAAGTGTTTCAAGGCGGTTCAGTCATGTGGAGAGAATGGGAGACAATGGAGTGGTGAACAGACTGTGATGCAGAGAAATTTGGAGAGGACAGGGGAGAAAGGCATAGAAAGGGCTGAGTAGATGAAGTGAAAGATGTTGGAAAACTAGAAGGAACGGGGAAGAGAGAGAGAGAGAGAGGTGAGTGGCTCAGTGTGTGTGTAAGAGAAATCAATATGCTGGTGATGAATGGGCCAGTGATCACAGTCTTGTCTTTTCTCAGGGGCCAGTTCCTGATGACGGAAATGAGAAGAGGCTGAAACAGACACAGTCACACTCAGGAACTGGCCCCTGAGAAAAGACAAGACTGTGTTCACTGGCCCATTCATCTTATACACACTGCACCACTCACCTCTCTCTTCCCCGTTCCTCTGGTTTTCCAACAATTCTTTCATTTCATCTACTCATCCCCTTTCTAAGTCTTTCTCTCCCATTCCATCCATATTTGTCTCCATCACAGTCTTTTCACCAGCCCAATGTCTTCCATTTTCCCCACACGACCGAACCGCCTTGAAACACTTTGACCCACAAACACACACACTTTCATCTGCAGTCGTTCTCATGTTACACATTTGATGTCACTATCCTTCCCTCCACTGCCATGCTTTGGAATCTTTTCTACACCCCTTACCTGCATCCAAGTAATAGACCTCGTACGTTAAGAAGCCATTAAAGAAAAAAAAGAAGGCCCGGCCGTTAACGGTTCCTTTGCACGTCCTCAAACACTGAAGAAAACGAACGGTGATTGAGTTTTACCTTGTCCCGTGCTTTCGGAAAGTAATTGCTTGGGTCTAATAAGGAAAGAAGGAAGCAGGTATTTTATTTTCCTATTTTTCTTCTCCTTCTTCTCCTCCTCCTCCTCCTCCTCCTTCTTCTTCTTCTTCTTCTTCTTCTTCTTCTTCTTCTTCTTCTTTCTTCTTCTTCTCATCTTTCCTAATGCTATTTATAGGTTTGGGCGACTCAAGAACTTCTTCTTCTTCTTCTTCTCCTCCTCCTCCTCCTCCTCCTTCTTCTTCTTCTTCTTCTTCTTCTTCTTCTTCTTCTTCTTCTTCTTCTTCTTCTTCTTCTCATCTTTCCTAATGCTATTTATAGGTTTGGGCGACGCGAGAACTATAATGCTAACTCAGCGTAAGGCTATGGGAAATGAACTGTAATTCCAACCCATATTCCAGGTAGTGGTTCCTACTTATAGGCAACGATGACACAGGAACTCTAATTCCAACTGACCTTACGAACTATAGCAAAAATGAAAGCACTTACGTAAGTAAGTGAGTCCTATTTATAGGCAAAAATGACACAGGAACTATAATTCCCAACTCAAATGACAAACTATAGAAAAGGAATGAAAGCATGACAAAAGGAACTATATTCCAACTCAAATTACCGGCTATAGAAAAAAATGAAGTCCTTCACTAAAATTTCTTAAATTCAACTCAAATTATAAACTGCATAAACAAATGAAATCCGCCCTGCACAGGAATTTCCTCAATCCATTTTATAGGTAAAAATGACAGGATAACTATAATCCAACTCAATTCACAAACTATAGAGAATAATGAAAGTCATTCCTCACTAAAATAAATCAACTACTATAAATAGATGAAATTTAGCCTTCAACAAATAATGAAAGTCATTTTTCACTAACATAAATCACCTAATTTAAACAGATGAAATTTCAGCCTTCAACAAATAATGAAAGTCATTTCCAAAAACATAAATCAGCTAGTGAAACAGATGAAATTTGGGTGGGGGTAATGAGGCATTCCTCACTAAAATAAATCAGCTATTTAAACCGAGGGGTGTTGGCTGACTTCAACAAATAATGAAAGTCATTCCTACCTAAAATAAATCAGCAGAAACTAAATTAACCCTTCAACAAATAATGAAAGTCATTCCTACCTAAAATAAATCAGCCACTTTAAACCGATGAAATTTCAGCCTTCAACAAATAATGAAAGCCATTCCTCCCTTTCAAGATTTCAAACAATGAAATTGTGAGCCTTCAACAAGTAATGAAAGTCATTCCTCCCTAAAATAAATCAGCTATTTCAAACAGATGAAATTTCATCCTTCAACAAGTAATGAAAGTCATTCCTCCCTAAAATAAATCAGCTATTTCAAACAGATGAAATTTCACCCTTCAACAAATAATTAGGCCAAAAATACAGAGTGATATGGGGGGTGATATATAGATATAAGGAGCTTATGGGGGAGGGGTGTAATGAAAACTCAACACAATTAACTGTAAACAGAATAAATTAACTATGTAAAAGACTCAAGAGGAGAGTTTAATCTATAAAACCTTTTTAAATATTAGGAAGACTTTGCCTTTTTCAAGATTTCGATAATGGTTGTGATAGAAGGAAGGATTATAATAATATATAATAATAATAATAATAATAATAATAATAATAATATATATATAATAATAATGAAAATAATAATATAGTAAACTGTATTTATAAGAGACAGTTTAATCTATAATTGTGGATTTTTATATATAAACTATATATTGTGAATTTATCGGCAATATAATAATAATAATAATAATAATAATAATAATAATAATATATAATATATATATACATATATATATATATGTATATATTATAACATACCATATTACCCATACTTTAAAAATTATTTTTATTTCATTTATATTGTTTATTGATACTGAGAATGGGCGGACAGAAAAAGTGCGGACAGAAAAAAGTGCGGACGGACAGACAAAGCCAGCAGAATAGTTTTCTTTTACAGAAAACTAAAAAAAAAAAAACATCGTAGGCACGAAACAAGGGGACTCCTTCTTTGCTTCCATAATTATTATTGTTCGGTTCATTCTCTCGATACACCTGCGAACTAATTAACAACTGTCTGAAACACCTGCCCAGAACTTGGTACCCCCTCCTAACTTCTGCCTTGTTGGCACTAAGTTTAGGCTGGCTGCGTTGTCAAGACATTTCATTACGGCTGTCAAATTACGCGCGAGATGCAATTTCGAGCGCAATGAGGGGGTAAAAGCGCGCGCGCGCGCGCTGGATTCGGAGCATTCAGGTGATGAGGCCTCTCGTAAGTACGGCGGGAAATAGGGGGTTTCGTTTGCGATTGTCCTCGGAAGGTGATGTCTGAATTCGTGTTGTTAGAGAATTCTAGGTTCATCAAGTGAAAAGTTAGAGTTGCGTTTTACTGCTTCATAATAATAATAATAATAATAATAATAATAATAATAATAATAATAATAAATAATAATAATAATAATAATAATAATAATATTCTTTGGAAGCTTGAAATTCAAGTCAATGGCCCCTGTGGTGGGCTTGTTCCAGATGAATAGGTTTCATCTTCTGAATAATAATAATAATAATAATAATAATAATAATAATAATAATAATAATTTTAATAATACTATGATA
>NC_089786.1:1330000-1335000 GCF_040412425.1 Macrobrachium rosenbergii
GAGGAGGTGGTGCAGTAAAAAAAAAAAGGTGGAAATAAAAAGTGGACTGACAGCCCAAATGGATGCTGGGTTGGAAAGCTCCTGTACATGGGATTCCGGTCAAACTGCGAACTATTTTATTTCTGTGCGGGGGAATTTAATTTGCATTGTCTGTCTGGGATTGGCAGATGCTATTCCTCTCTCTCTCTGTGTATGGGATTGACAGTTGCTCTTTCTCTTTCTTCCTCTCTCCCTCTTTCTTTCGGGGATTGACAGTTCCTCTCTCCCTCTTTCTTTATGGGATTGGCAGTTCCTCTCTCTCTCTCTCTCTCTCTCTCTCTCTCTCTCTCTCTCTCTCTCTCTCTCTCTCTGTCTGGGAGTGACAGTTTCTCTCTCTCTCTCTGTCTGGGATTGGCAGTTCATCTTCCTCTGTCTGGGACTGACAGTCTCTCTCTCTCTCTCTCTCTCTCTCTCTCTCTTCTCTCTCTCT
Source organism: Macrobrachium rosenbergii (assembly GCF_040412425.1). Taxonomy (NCBI): domain Eukaryota; kingdom Metazoa; phylum Arthropoda; class Malacostraca; order Decapoda; family Palaemonidae; genus Macrobrachium; species Macrobrachium rosenbergii. The sequence continues at coordinate 1,330,470 of NC_089786.1, forward strand.
CTCTCTCTTCTCTCTCTTTCTGGGACTGACAGTTGTTTTCTTCTCTCTCTCTTTCTGGGATTGACTCTTTCTCTCTCTCTCTCTCTGCCTGGGATTGACACTTACTTCCTCTCTCTCTCTCTCTCTCTCTCTCTCTCTCTCTCTCTCTCTCTCCTGGGATTGGCAGATACTCTCTTTGACACTATATATCTTTCTATCTGGGATTGACAGTTGCTCTCTCTCTCTCTCTCTATCTCTATATCTATATATATATATTTGGGACTATATATATATACATATTAAATATATATATATATATATATATATATATATATATATATATATATATATATATATATATATAAAGCATATATACTCAATAAATAAATAAGCATTTAACATGACAACTCATAAAAAAAAAATAATTTCAGATTAGCCATTAAGGTCCTGTACTGCTGCCGTGTTGACAGATACGTGTGTGTGATGAACTAATCTATATTTATAACATGGCATGAATATTCCATCAATTATTATTGGACGTGTTATGCAAATCCCCTAAAATAAAAAATTGCCAATTGCTGTCTAGATCCTCGTTTGCTCTACTGTGTATAGAAACGTCATATCAAATAGATTTTATAGGTTTCTGCTCTCTTTATTAATCTATGTAACCTGTTTGTGATGAGTTGTACTGTAATGGAACGGAATGAAGTAAGTTATGACTTGCTTTGTTTGTCCGTCCGCACTTTTTCTGTCCGCCCTCAGATCATAAAAACTGCTGAGGCTAGAGGACTGCAAATTGGTATGTTGATCATTCACCCTCCAATCATCAAACAGACCAAATTTCAACTCTCTAGCCTCAGTAGTTTTTACTTTATTTAAGGTTAAAGTTAGCCATAATCGTGCGTCTGGCACGAAGAAACCTCTGCTTATTTTTTACTTGTCTAATTCTTAAGGCTAATTTATTGTGGTCTTAGTCCTAAAAACTGGACTTTGCAAAATTTGCAAAATATAACAAATTGGTTGCCAACTTCAGTCACAGATTCTTCAAGAGTTGGTTCAAATAAAACTACCTCGGGCAATAAAACTTCATTTTAAAAAATATATATAAAATAAAAACTTCTCGAGCTAAGCTCTCCCTGAGAAAACATCTTGATTGGCCGAGACTTGGAAGAAATAAAAAAAAAAAAAGGGAAAAGAGGAGATTCGTCCACTGGTAATAATTATTCATGAGAGTCTTCATTCTAATTAAGGGGAATCATGGAAAGAAAAGGAGAGAAGAAGACTTCTTCTTCTCGGAGATCTGAGATGGAATTCGAGGCGGTTCCAGTATTATTTTTTTAAGGGTCGACTCTGGAGGGCTATGACGAATTTCGCCTGTTTGTTCAGTATAAGAGGCCGCTTCAAGTCGCAGCCCAGCTCGAGACGGGAATTATCATAGGTTTAAGTGGTTGTAGAAGGTGAGTTGTGCTCACGACTGAGCTCATTGTGATGGTGATGGGATTGTAGGTAAGGATTGTATGTCATCCTGGTGACATTAACATGACATTAAACAAGAAAATAAAATTATCTCTGACTTTAATTTAGCTTTAAATAAAAAGCTGGATTGAGTTTAACAACGCAGTAAAGACTAATGACCTCAATGGTAGATGATGAGAGAGAGAGAGAGAGAGAGAGAGAGAGAGAGAGAGAGAGAGAGAGAGAGAGAGAGAGAGAGAGAGAGAGCAATTAAATGGATTACCATGCAAAAGAACAAAATACAATCTTTTACATCTATGAGTAAAATTCCCTCCCAGATTTAAAGTAAAATAAAAAAATAAAGGACAGAAGTGTTTTTATTCTTTTGGGAAGGAATTACTGAGATATTTGACACTGGTTCTTAGTTACTAGATCTTGAATACTTGGATGAATATTAAGAGAATAATGAATATAATTAGAGAATTTTAAATTTTTTCCCAGGGCTTGCGCTCCCCCTGGAAATTGCTGACGCCCCCTAGGGGGGTGCGCCCCCTAGGTTGAGAACCACTGATTTAGGAAATGACCAATAAAATTAAAGAATATACATACACTTAAGCATTAACTGAAGGATTTGGAACCCATGACATATAATAAGCCAGTTTGCTGTATAGGAATGGAATGTAGAAATTTGATTACCAAATTTAGCAGCTGGTAAATCACCTAGTAAACTGAAATAGGAAGCTGAAATGATAAATAGACAATTCAAGCAGTATGAAGCTGAGTGTTTGCATAATATTTTCCCTGTATTCTCGAAGTAAAAAGGTGATTGCGACAGGAACTGGTATCTCATGTATATCTCGGGCCATCCTGGTTTTAGGCAGAGAAGGAATGTTGATACTTAATTGTTTAAATTGTCTATTTGACTTTTATTTTGAAAATTATCATCATATTTACAAAAGCAAATCTGGGCCGCATTTCTTTGCAGTTAGGGGGGAAAGAATTGCTCTGGTTTTATCTAATGTTCAGCTTTTGGTATATATTTATATAACTATATATAGATGTATATATGTATATATATATATATATATATATATATATATATATATATATATATATATATATATATATATATATATATATATACATGAGTATATACATACTTATCAATATATTATATAATATATATATATATATATATATATATATATATATATATATATATATATATATATATATATATATATATATATATATATATATACACATACATATATATGTATACATACACACACACATACACATCTTCTGGACTACGTGAGAAAACATAAGAACAACAACAAGGCGAGGAAAAAAAATATATATATATATTATACATCTTTTGTATGCAAAAGGTTTTTCTTTGTGCTCAGCCAAGATGCTTCTTCTTCCTCTTATTATTTTTATCATCATCTACAGTTCTAAGGAGACACACAAAGGGTCGTATCTCTGTCCCAGAACCGCCACTTTCCTAAGGAAAAAATACCCCTCATATCATTTTATGGTTATTATGCGAATGAAAACAGTGTTTAGAGAGAAAGAGAAACTATCACAGTTCCTCTTATTTGTTTCCTCTTTTCTAAGTATCGTGCAAAGAAGGGGGAAAGAAGTTGTATATATATATATATATATACATATGTACATATATAATTATACATATATATATATATATATATATATATATATATATATATATATATATATATATATGTTTATATATATCAATAACGGATACTTCCCTCCCTCAGTACTGCTTCCGCAACACCTGCAATTCTGACTTGTAGAGCAAGACAAAGGTATGAAAGAATCTATTGAATATTGACGAACCAACACACACAAAAAAATGCATTAACAAACTTTCTTAATGACCCTTTCATTGTTCGCTTTTACTCCATTCCTTGTCGAAAGGAATGAGTCAACAACGAGCAACGTCCCATTTTTTTTTCTGTTCATTGTAATTGCATTCGGTGTAAAAGATTTAAAAAGCAAACTGATTTGTATATAACCTTCCCCCCCGGAAATCGACTTAAAAATAGCGTAACACTCGCCCATTGAGAATCGTTGTTTTTTTTTTTATTTTTACTCTGTTGCATTTCATTATTCACTTCAAACCCCCCCCCTTTTTTTTCTCCTCCCCAGCACAAAGGGCGATTCATATCTCGCAGCATATATATAAAAAAGGGGTAAATCCACCGTTTTCCCTTTCTGAATCAACACCATCGAGCAGTTCGCTTAAAAGCTTGAGGGGTTCGGAATGTTTCTTTCGAGATATTTCTTATTTTATTGGCGGGACGGTACAAAACGAGAGAGAGAGAGAGAGAGAGAGAGAGAGAGAGAGAGAGAGAGAGAGAGAGAGAGGAACGTTCCTAAGCCTTCCAGCAGCATGTTCCAGCATTCCTTGGAATACTGATAAAGCCTCTTAAGGATGTTTTTTCCAATTCCTTCTTGTGATTTCCACATCTGATGAATTTTTAACTTCTCCAGATCACAATGGCGAGATGAAATTACTTCATAATCTCCTGTTAATTAACTATATTCTTCCCCCGTAGCTTATTAGTACAGGTAATCTCTCGCCTCTTTTATGATTGTGTCGGTTCGAATCCCAAACGTGGATATAAAATTATTTATTCCCAACTAGGTTTTCTGGTTTTCAGTGGTAAGCTTGTGCAAAAAAAAAAAAAAAAAATTTGTACTGGGAAATCCAGAAGTGACGTCACTGTGGCTCATAAAAATATATATATTTTTTATAGATTAAGCGGAGAAAATTCTTTATTTATTTCCCACCTAAGATTTTAAGTCTTTCAGTGGTAAGCTTGTGCAAAAAAACACTTATTGGAAAATCGAGAATTTAGGTAACTGTGGCTCATAAAGATATATATTTTTAATGGAATAAGAATGGAAAATTCTTTATTTATTCCCCAACTAGGATTTTAAGGCTTTCAATATAAAATCTTGAGTAAATAAACAAAGAAATAGAGAAGTTACGTCATAGTGAGGTATAAGAATATATTATTTGCTGGATGAACAAAGAAAACATCATATGAAAACGTATGTTTATAGA
>NC_089786.1:1340000-1345000 GCF_040412425.1 Macrobrachium rosenbergii
ACAAAAAAGGAAACTCAGAAATAAAAACAAATTATTCCCACTTCAAAATTATTGAAAAAACAACCTCTTTCCACACTGTAGGTAAATTCCAATCTGGCCCTATCCCCAACACACCCCCAAATTGGAAAAATAAACATTAAACTTACACAATAATTACGAAAAGAAAACCCAGAAAAAACCGCATTATTCCCACCCCAAAGTGATTAAAAAAATAATCTTTCCCCACTGTGGATAAATTCTAATCTCGTCCTACCCCAAAAAAAAAAAAAAATTGGAAAAAATAAACATTAAAACTTTACATAGTAATTACGAAAAGGAAACCCAGAAATGAAAACATATTATTCCCACCTCAAAGTGATTAAAAAAACAACCTCTTTCCCCCATTGTAGATAAATTCTAATCTCGCCCCATCACCCCCCCAAAAAAAAAATTGGAAATAAATAAACAACATTAAAACTTACACAATAATTACAAAAAAGAAAACTCAGAAAAAAAGACATTATTCCCACCCCAAAGTGATTAAAAAAAACCTCTTTCACCCACTGTAGATAAATTCTAATCTCGCCCCATCTCCCCCCCCAAAAAAAAAAAATATAAAAAGAAAACACCACCAGAGGAGAGCTCGATTGTAAAATGGGGTTTATCACTGGCATAAAGTTTTAGTATTATCGCCTAACCTCCCAGACGATATTTTTTTTTTTTTCGGAGGAAAGCATCATTACGTCATGTTGTCACTTATATAACAACCGAAAAAGGATTCTTCCTATCTGGAGGGATTACGATTTTATGACGGGGCGCACCCTCCACCCGCCCCTCTCTCTCTCTCTCTCTCTCTCTCTCTCTCTCTCTCTCTCTCTCTCTCTTTGGATCGTCGATCGCTTGTTTCTTTCACTGAACAAATTTAGCTTTTTCACAGCTACGTGATTTTTAGTTTTCTGTAAAAGAAAACTATTGTGCCGGCTTTGTCTGTCCGCCCTCAGATCTTGAGAACTGCTGAGGCTAGAGGGCTGCAAAGTGGTATGTTGATCATCCACCCTCCAATCATCAAACATGCCTAATTGCAGCCCTACAGCCTCAGTGGTTTTTATTTTATTTAAGGTTAAAGTTAGCCATGATCATGCATCTGGCAACGATATAGGACAGGCCACCACCGGCCCGTGGTTAAAGATTCATGAGCCGCGGTTCATACAGCATTATACCGAGACCACAGAGAGATAGATCTATTTTCGGTGGCCTTGATTATACTCTGTACAGAAAACTAGATTGCGCTGAAGAAACTCCGGCGAATTTTTCATTTGTTATGATTAGCTCTAAACGTGCTCACCTGTTGGTGATGTGTTTGACATGTTTTTGACAAGTCAACGAGAAGGAATTTTTGGCAAAGGCTGCATAACAGTGTGAAACTCAGGTTAGAATTACCAATAAGTCATTTTTCAACTTGTTTTTGATAAGTTGTTGACCATAAAGTATAGAATGAATCTTGGGCAAGTGCTGATAACCGTATGAAGCCTTGGTGAGGATTACCAACAAGTTGTCGACATGTATTCAACCTGTTGCTGATGTGTATGCGACAAGTTGGCCACGCATTTTAATGACAAGTGAACGACCGTTTAGTTGAGAACGAATCTTTGGCAAATGTTGATAACCGTATGAAGCATTGGTGAGGATTACCAACAAGTCTTCGAAATGTATTCAACCTGCTACTGATGATGTTTATGGGACAAGTTGGCCACTTATGTTTATGACAAGCCAACGTCCATTTAATTGAGAATGAATCTTTGGCAAATGTTCATAACCGTAGGAAGCGTTAGTGAGGATTACCAGCAAGTTATCAACATGTATTCAACTGTTGCTGATATGTATGTGACAAATTGCCCACATGTAAACATGACAAGTCAATGACTAAAGTAGAGAATGAATCTTTGCCAAGCACTGGATAACCACGTAAAGCACTGGTTAGGGTTATTACCTAGTCATCAACAGGTATTCAACTTGTTGGTGATGTGTATGCGGCAAGTTGCCAACATGTTTAAGACAAGTCAACGACCATTTAGTTCAGAGTGAATCTTTGGCAAATGTTGGTAACTGGTTGAAGCATTGGTAAGGATTACCGACAAGTCATCAACATGTATTCAATATGTTGGTGATATGTATGCAACAAGTTGGCCACGCATGTTAATGACAAGTGAACGACCGTTTAGTTGAGAACGAATCTTTGGCAAATGTTGATAACCGTATGAAGCATTAATGAGGATTACCAGCAAGTTATCGACATGTATTCAACCTGTTGTCGATGTGTAAGTAACAAGTTGCCCACGTATAAACATGGCAAGTAAATGACTAAAGTAGAGAATGAATCTTTGGCAAGCACTGGATAACCATATAAAGCACTGGTTAGGATTATTAAAAGTCGACAACACGTATTCAACTTGTTGGTGATGTGTATGTGGCAAGTTGCCAACATGTTTAAGACAAGTCAACGACCATTTAGTTCAGAACGAATCTTTGGCAAATGTTGATAACCCTATGAAGCATTGGTGAGGATTACCAACAAGTTGTCGACATGTATTCAACCTGTTGCTGATGTCTATGCGACAAATTGCCCACATATGTTTATGACAAGTCAACAGCCATAAAGTAGAGAAAGAATCTTTGGCAAGCGCAGGATAACCCTATGAAGCATTGGTAAGGATTACCAACAAGTCGTCGACATGTATTCAACGTGTTGGTGATTTGTATGCGATAAGTTACAGACATGTTTACGACATGTTTTACCGTATTGTGGGTAACACCTAACATTGCTTTCAGGAGGCAATGCAACGCCTGTTACAGAACGCAAACAAGGCCAAACGGAATTGGGTTAGAAGTCATACGCTACAGAAACGTAACCTTCCCACCTTTTGTTATCCTTCCGGCACAAAGACCGCGCCCTATTTCAGCACAATGAGCTCCAATAAGCCTCTTTTAATTCCTCCGAAGTTCCTAAATCCTCCGCGGCCGGGGAGGATTTTCGAAGAAACGGCTATTCGAGTCCTCATTATCATTCAAGTGTAGGAGGAGTTCCATTGGGGGATTTGCCTACAAATGGCTTTCCGTTGGAGTCTGTTCCTAAAGGAAGGAGGTTATTCATGGAGAGAGAGAGAGAGAGAGAGAGAGAGAGATGTTTTGAAAATTATCGTGAATTTTAAGTACATAGCATTATTATTATTATTATTATTATTATTATTATTATTATTATTATTATTATATTGCAAAATACAAAATGTCTTTGTATAACGAGAAGAATAAAATGCAATACAATAAAATACAAATAAAAATCTTTAGACAACTAATAATTAACTAATAAACGCCCTCTTTTTAACCAAAATCTAGCCCGTTTTTGGAATATATTTGAGAAGAGAGAGAGAGAGAGAGAGAGAGAGAGAGAGAGAGAGAGAGAGAGAGAGAGAGAGAGAGAGAGAGAGCTGCTCTCCTTTTTCCATATTCCAGCAGCCGACCCCTGGAAGGCAAAAAAGAGTAAACGAAAAAGATTTGATGAATTTCGTAACTTCAAAAAAAGGAAAAAATGTTGATACGGTTGAGATTAATTGAACGTAAAATTTGGAATTGCATGTCTGGGGCATTGCTTGCAGTTTTACCTCCTCGAGGATTATATATATATATATATATATATATATATATATATATATATATATATATATATATATATATATATATATATATATATATATATATATATATATATATTCTCTCTCTATCTCTCTCTCTCTCTCTCTCTCTCTCTCTCTCTCTCTCTCTCTCTCTCTCTCCTCCCAGTCTAGATAGTGGTTTGGTCTTGTTAGTAACTGGGAGTTACTCTTTGTTTTTACAAACAAATATCAGTGATATATTTATACTCTCTCTCTCTCTCTCTCTCTCTCTCTCTCTCTCTCTCTCTCTCTCTCTCTCTCTCTCTCTCTCCCAGTCTAGACAGTGGTTTGGAATTGCTAGTAATTGGGATTTACTCTTTTTTTTTCTACAAACAAAGACCAGTAATATATTTATACTCTCTCTCTCTCTCTCTCTCTCTCTCTCTCTCTCTCTCTCTCTCTCTCTCTCTCTCTCTCTCTCAATCTAGAATGTGGTCTGGAACTGTTACTTACTGGGTTTTATTCTTTTTTCTACATACAAAGCCCAGTGATATATTTATACTCTCTCTCTCTCTCTCTCTCTCTCTCTCTCTCTCTCTCTCTCTCTTCCCAATCTAGACAGTGGTTTGGAATTGCTAGTAACTGGGATTTACCCGTGTTTTTTGCGAACAAATACCATTGACACATTTACAAAGTCTTTTAGCATCAAAATCATTTTCAGATATGAATTGTTAATCCCTTTGATAGGATTACGCTGCACAAATCTTGGATGACCTTTTGATGGTCACGTAATGTTAATTTCGAGTGAAATTACTCGGTTCCTTTCACTGAAATTCAAGCGAGAAACTAATTGGGGGAGGGGGGTGTTGAAATGAATGGTAATCCCCTGTGTTCAAAGGTTTAAATGCCTTTTACGGAGATTAATGCTTCAAATTACAAATTGATCGTTATCAAGAAGATTAACTAATATTCAGTTTTCGATAGAGAAAAAAATGATTTTTATGTTCAACTGAAAATTCTAATTTGAATATATCTTTTTCCAGTACTGATATTGGCTTAGATCTGGTACGAGATAACATCTTCAACACTGATTTTGTCATTTACAAGCAAGCTCTACATAATTATGCATTCTAATATAAAGCAATTAAACAGCCATAAATAATTCTTGAAAAAAATTGTTAATAAGATTGTAGTTAAGAATAGCAACAGTTTGATACGAGTTTGAATATCAAATGTAATTAATATCATATTGTATGTAACTGATTATATTTAATATATTAAATTACATTAAAATATTAAATATCATTAATATTATATATAAAAAAATAACTAATTAATTACCTCCATGCAAAATATGGCCGTGTCATCAGA
>NC_089786.1:1350000-1375000 GCF_040412425.1 Macrobrachium rosenbergii
AATAGAATTTTTTAATATAGTTGTGATTTTTTAATATACGACAATTTAATCTAGACATGGTATATTTATACTAATAATAATAATAATAATAATAATAATAATAATAATAATAATAATAATAATAATAATAATAATAATAATAATAATAATAATAATAATAATAATAATAATAATAATAATAATAATAATAATAATAATAATTTTGTACATCAAAAATCCAAAATTATACAAATAAATTGTATTTTTCGTAAAATTAAAAACAGATTTTTACAAATAATACAGTTTTCCAATATAATTATGATTTTTTAATATACTACAACTTAATCTAGACATAGTATAATAATAATAATAATAATAATAATAATAATAATAATAATAATAATAATAATAATAATAATAATAATAATAATAAAACTTTATGTCAGTGATAAAGTCCGCTTTACAATCCAGTCCTTTACTACAACTTAATCTAGACATAGTATAATAATAATAATAATAATAATAATAATAATAATAATAATAATAATAATAATAATAATAATAATAATAATAATAATAATAATAATAATAATAATAATAAAACTTTATGTCAGTGATAAAGTCCGCTTTACAATCCAGTCCTTTGATTGTCTTTATATACATTGTTTTTGCTTTTTTCGTTTTTGTCTTTTTTTTTGGGAAAGGGGATTAATACAATAACAAAGAAAGCAATTCTCAAAGGTCGGAGGATTTTGTGGATTGCGTAGGATTATTTTCACGATTACTGTCTGATTGACGCATTCCACCTTTCTTTCTTTTTTTTTTATTCCTTTTTACCTTTTCCACCTTTCTGTCTGTGTCAGATGGGTTCCTGCATCCTTCGGAAAGCTTTGTAGGAATTTACATTCAAATAATGTCTGTTTTTTTTTTCAACTAGTGATCTTTTAACTCTTGAATATGTTGCTCGAGATTCGCGTTCAAAGAATGTCTGCTTTTTCCACTAGAAGGCTTTTACTTAATTAGCTCATCACAGAAGTGCTGTGGTTATTCATATGATTTTACTATAATGGTTCATGTTATCTTTTCCCTTATGTTAATAATCAAATGGAAAACGGTAACTCGAATAATTATAGTAAAAATCTCAATTAGGAATCATGCATGAACAACAATATATTAATAATTGATTTTTCCTTTCTGTAGAATAATATGAAATAAAATGAAAACTGTTATTATTAATACTGCAATGACAGCAACAGCAAATAATAATAATAATAATAATAATAATAATAATAATAATAATAATAATAATAATAATAATAATTTTGTTTTAATTAGCATTAAGCTGTTTCCAATGGCAGGACAGAGCATCAAAAGAAGTAGAAACAAGTCACTGGCCACTGGCACTGCTGAATACAGAATAAATTCCTTTTAAAAGTTAGAATAAACAAACAGAATAAATTAAACAATAAATATATAAATAAACCACTACCTTTTTAAACACCTACACGACAGATCCTCCCATCGACAACAATGACGAAAATGAATAATCATTTGTTGTCTGTAGAGAATCATCCCTCCCACCAAGAAAGCCACAGTACACATCCAGACATCCAGACAGACGGAGAGGCAGCCATAAAATCGTAATCCCTTCAGATAAGAATAATAATTCTTGCTGGGGCCCGTTGCGAGAGTGACAGCATGACGCCTTGTATTTCATGGAGAAGGGGAGGGGAAGAAGGAGGGAGATGGGATATGGAGGGGAGGGGAGGAAGGGAGAGGAAGGGGGAGGGGAGGAAGAAAGGGGGGGGGAGGAGGAGGGGGAGGAAGGGGAGGGGAGGGGAAAGGGAAGAGGGTGGATGAGGGGAAGGGGAAGGGGAATAGGGGAGGAGGAAGGGGAGGGGAGGAAGGGGAGGGGGAAGAAGGAGGGGGGAAGAAGGAGGAGAGGCGAAGGGGAGGGTAATGGGGATGGGGGAAGGGAGGAGTGGATGATGAGAAGGGAAGGGGAGGGGAGGGGGAAGGAAGAGGGGAGATGATAATGGGGGGAGGGGAAGGGGAAAGGAATAGGGTGGATGAGGGGAAGGGGAAAGGGAAGAAGGGGGGTGGAGGAGGGGAAGGGGGAAAGTGGAGTAGGGGAATGGGGAGGGGAGGGGAGGGGAGGAAGTGGAGGGTAATGGGGAGGGGGATGGGGAGGAGTGGAGGGTAGGGGGAGGACATGGGAGGGGAGGGGAATGGGAGGGGAAGGGGAGGTAGGGGAAAGGAAGGGGAGGGAGGAAAAGGAAGATAGGTGGATGAGGGTGAGGGGAAGAGGGGAGGGGGAAAAGAGAATAGGGGTGGATGAGGGAAGGGGGAAGGGGAGGGGGAAGAAGGGGGAGGGGAGGGGAGGGGGAAGGGGGGAAGAGGAATATTGCTCCAAAACAGAAGCTATAATCCTAAAACTTTATGCCGGCGATAAAACCTCCCGTTTTACAATCCAGCCAGTGATTGTCCTTATTTATGTCTTGTTTCTTGCTCTTTCTCTCTCTCTCTCTCTCTCTCTCTCTCTCTCTCTCTCTCTCTTTCTTTCTTTCTTCTGGGATTTATGCTGGATGAGGGGTTTAATCAAGAGAGGATTTTCGATTCTCTTTACGTGTATTCTTCTTCTTGTTTCGGTGACATTTATCAATTTTCATCATTCTATTGTTTATCTTTGTCTCTGCATTCTTGATAGATTCTTCTTTTGCTTTCTATCGAATTTCCTTTTGATTAAGCTGTTCATGGTATTGTGGCATTATCAGTTATTTCATCATTCTACTATTTATCTTTGTATTTGCATTCTCAACAGATTTATCTTTTGTTTTCTATCGAATTTTATTTTTATTATGGTGTTTATGGTATTGTGGCATTATCCATGTTTTCATCATTCTATTATTCATCTTCGAATTTGCATTCTCAACAGATTTATCTTTTGTTTTCTATCGAATTCTATTTTTATTACTGTTATGGTATTACAGCATTTTTATCAACTTTATTGCTGGTTCTGTGGAGAATTATTTTTCTTAGTAATTACGTAATTATTAGAATTTTTTAAAATTCTTTATTAATCTTGATTTTCTTTGTTTATTTAGTTTTACTTAATAATAATCTCTTATTCTCTCATGTCCTGATTTACCTTTGTAAATGAATTGTTAATAATTTTTGTAACTATTTTCTATTTTTTTAAACTTTTCTTAATTTGTTTTCCTTAATTTTAATGACACTTGTTCTTCACATAAAGATGTTTGTTAAAATGTAATTAATTCTATTTAAGAGTTTCTCTTCTAATGACACTTGTTCTTCACTGACAGATGTTTGTTAAAAAAGTATTTTTTTTTTCAACTAAAGTTCTTTCTTCTAGTGACACTTGTTCTTCACATACAGATGTTGTTAAAATTTAATTTATTCTATTCAAGTTTTATCTTCTAATGACACCTGTTCTTCACTGACAGATGTTTGATAAAATGTAATTTTCTCCACTTACGAGTTTTATCTTCTAATGACACTTGTTCTTCACTGACAGATGTTTGATAAAATGTAATTTATTCCTTTTAAGGTCTTTTTCTTCTAATGACACTTGTTCTTCCCGTACAGATGTTTGATAAAACGTATTTTTTTCTATTTAAGTTTTATCTTCAAATGACACTTGTTCTTCACAGACAGGTGTTTGTTAAAATGTAATTTACTCCATTTAAGAGTTTATCGTCCAATGACACTTGTTCCTCACATACAGATGTTTCCATTTTACTTAGATTTCACAAGTGTTTCAATCCCCATCAAAACTTATAATAACACCTGCGTTTTTTTATAGACATTTTTATTTGTTCTTGGAATTTTTTATACATTTTCATTTGTCTATATTTATTTACATTCCGTTCTATTTGCAGTTATTTTTATTAAATCTATTATCGCATTACCTGGAAAACTACAGGCGGTATATTTTGTGATGAGATAAAAATAATATAGAAGATTTTTGGCGCATCAGTTCGAGAAACTACAGGTGGTATATTTTGTGACGAGATAAAGATAATTTCAAAGATTTTTGACGCATTTGTTCTGTGTGCGACAGAGTGTGTATGTGTGTATGTGTTTGTATATGCGCATACACATGACAATTACTGTGTGTATGTTTTTATATGTGTGTATACACGCAACTCTCTGAAAAGATAACAACAGGTGTTTGTGTTTTTTTTGGGGGGTGAGATTAAAACAGTCTCGAAGATTTTTGAAGCATTTGTTGTGCTTGTGTGTGTGTGTGTGTGTTTGTTTGTGTGTGCGTGTGTGTGTGTGTCTTCCTGCGTGAGCAGTTGACATTTCTCCACATTCTAAAAGAAAAAAGGTTTTCAGAAAAGATTTCAGAAAAAAGGATTTTCAGAAAAAAGATTTCAGAAAAAAGGTTTTTCAGAAAAAAGGTTTTCAGAAAAAACCAAAGGTTTTAGAAAAACCAAAGGTTTCAGAAAAAAGCGTTTTCAGAAAAAATTTTCAGAATAAAAAGTTTCAGAAAAAAGTTTTCAGAAAAAAATTTCAGAAAAATGTTTTAAAAAATGTCAGAAAAAAGGTTTTCAGAAAAATTTCAGAAAAAAATTCAGACAAAAGTTTCAGAAAAAAAATGTTTTTAGAAAATAGTTTCAGAAAAAGATTTCAGAAAAAAAGTTTTCAGAAAAGGTTTCAGAAAAAATCAAAGGTTTTCAGAAAAAAATTCAGAGAAAAGTTTTCAGAAAAGTTTTCAGAAAAAAAAGTTTTTCAGAGAAAAAGGTTTTCAGAAATCAAGGTCTTCAGAAAAAAAAGATTTTCAGAAAAAAGTTTTCAGAAAAACAGGTTTCAGAAAAATTTTTTCAGAAAAAAAGCGTTTTCAGGAAAATATTTCAGAAAAAGGTTTTCAGAAAAAACAAAGGTTTTCAGAAAAAAAGATTTCCACAAAAAAATTCCAGAAAAAAGAAAGATTTTCAGAAAAAGAAGGTTTTCCAAAAAAGGGGGAAAGGTTTTCACACCCAAACAATCTTTGGCTGCAAAAACTTTCTCCCGACATTGATCGACCCGAGGCACTTTCTAAAAGAAAGTTTTTCCTTTTTTTTTCACCCCCTTTTCACTGACAACTTTCGCGGTCTCACCGAATGAAAATCTTTTGTCGAAGGCAAACTGCTTCGAAAGTGTTCCAACGAGGAAGGCCAGGAAAGGCAGTGAAGAAGGCTCTGCCGAGTCTCTCCTCTTGACAAAGAAGAAGAAGAAGAAGAAGAAGAAGAAGAAGATGGAGAAGAAGAAGAAGAAGAAGAAGAAGAAGAAGGCAGGAAAGGAGGATCTACTGAGTAGAGCCCTCCTCTTGCCAGAGAAGAAGAAGAAGAAGAAGAAGAAGAAGAAGAAGAAGAAGAAGAAGAAGAAGAAGGCAGGAAAGAAAAAGAAGGTCCTGCAGAGTCTTTCCTCTTGCCAAAGAAGAAGAAGAAGAAGAAGAAGGAGCAGAAGAAGAAGAAGAAAAAGAAGGAGTTTGTCAAAGGAGTGACTTGTCAAAGTGAGTGTCTCTGAGCGTGTTTGGGGGAAACTTGACATATTTCTTTTATTATGCGTCTACGTCATTCTGTAAATCATGTTTGATGGATAATGATCTCTCATGTTTGATAAACACAAAAATAATGAAAGATTTGTTAACCTACTGAACGCAATTTTAGCTCAGATTTGGGTTTTTGTACAATTCAAAAAAATGATCAAATGCCATTTCAATATCTGAATGCGCCCTGTTGATAGAACCCCCCCCCCAACACACACACACACACACACACACACACACACATATATATATATATATATATATATATATATATATATATATATATATATATATATATAAAATGTAATAGTAGACAATACATAATCACTGAAACCATAATCAAACAAACATTGAGATATTACAGTTATACAAAAACTTATTCGATGCTACTATATTGAAATTCACTAAAAAATCCCCCAAAATTTTATCGTTTAAGCAAAGCAAATGTGTGAAGCATGGAAGCACTATGCTATCAGAGTGCATTATTCAAGCATGAATAATTAACAGGGCAAAATAATGAAAAAAAATGATTATCTATTATCTCCGCTGGATCTGTGATATCACTTTCTGAAAAGCTCGTCATTTAATTATTAATGATATTCAACACATCTCGGTTGTGGGATATTGCGAATAGTAACGTAATATCTCAGTTTCTCTAAAAGGTTACAGCAGAGTATTTCATTTCAATAAAAGGTGACTAATGAATTTCATATATTAAAAAAAATAATGGGTAATATCAAGTAATACAACAATTATTGACAACTAGAATATTGTAGAAAAATTACAACACGTGCCACTAAGGGTAATATCTTAACAACACCTCTAATACAACAATTACCAACGACTAGAATATTGTAGAAAAATGACCACACGTGCCACTAAGGGTAATATCTCAATAAGATCTCAGAGCAATAACTATGAAACATCTGATTTCGATAACAGGTGGAAGAACCGAAGCGTGACGTCACGCAATACTGCAGGCGCTCATACGCACAGTAGGCAAGAAATACGACTTTTGTAAATTACGTTTGAGTTCATATCTTTGCAGTTTCTGTAAACGACGAGAAATGGTTAATTGAATTGTTTGTAGAACTTAGGCCAAAGGCCAAGCACTGGGACCTATGAGGTCATTCAGCTTTGAAACGGAAAGGTTTGAAAGGTGTAACAGGAGGATAACCTCAAAGCAGTTGCACTAGGAATCAATTGGTAGGATGAAGAAAGTATGTCGTTCTTGATACCAGGGAGTGACTGATTTGAAAGTCACAGGAAATTGTGTGTGTGTTTGAACCGTTTCTTTGTCATTCTCCCTTGTCTTGAAACCATTAATGGGATGAGATGGTTAAAGGAGGAAAGGGAGAGAGAATGAAAAATAGCGATCGTTTTTCCTTCTTCTTCTTGCGTGTTCACGCAATTCTGAGACACTTCAGAATTGTTTTACTGGTTTTTAACTTTCAGAATCTTTTGAACTTTGTTATAAAACTTAAAAATTTATGGATGATTCATTTCCTTCAACAGCTTAGTAGGAATTGTCTTCGATATTCTGAGTGGAGAAATTATTATTGCTTTTTATATTTTCATTTCATTTTACAGTAATTACAGAGCAAGGAACAGGTGGTGCTGTTTACGATTAAGCTGGTGTCATGTCAGCACGGGCTCTTGCCCATAAAAAAGCAGCCCGTGAGAAACAAAAGCACAAATGGCGAACTGTGACTTAAACGATTACACAGGGATGTTGCTTTCTCTCTCTCTCTCTCTCTCTCTCTCTCTCTCTCTCTCTCTCTCTCTCTCTCTCTCTCGGCTTTTCTGTTATACTAAAAGATTATGTCTTTTTTTGAACATATTTTATTGAAGCATGTGTTATAAGCTCACATTGTCGAAGGTCTCTCTCTCTCTCTCTCTCTCTCTCTCTCTCTCTCTCTCTCTCTCTCTCTCACAAGAGGTTTTTCTATTATACCAAAAGATTATGTCTTCTCATGAATATATTTTATTGAAGTATGTGTCATGAGCTCACATTGTCGAAGGCGTGTTTGAAAAGAGAGAGAGAGAGAGAGAGAGAGAGAGAGAGAGAGAGAGAGAGAGAGAGAGAGAGAACAACTATCAAGCCCCTCGGCTTTGCTTAGGAAAATCGTGATTATTCTCTTCCCAGAGATCATGCTTAGGCTAATTTAAAACACAATTCTCGTGTGTCAGTCTTTTCAATTACTCTGACATGTACCTGTGATGAGTCGAAAGTCTGTGAGTGATACAGAGTCATTATTACTTGTGATTAATGACAGACACACGGTCCATTAGGCTGCATTAATCCCAGATGAAATGGATCTTACGGTCAATTTGCATTCCAAATGGTTAATGAGAGCGCTGGAATTCCCTGATATATTATATAAGTTGATGCCTGATATTCGACGTAGGAAATATCCTTTTTTTTGTTGATTAAAAGGTATTACCTTATAGTTTTTATTTAAATTGTTAAAATGGTTGTTCAGTAACATTTCAGCAATGGCTGGAACCACATGATAATGTTAAAGTGACACGTATAATTGGTATGAATGGCAATATCGAATATTTCTTATTGTCCCTCTTCCAAACCAGCTACCTGAAATGCTTGGAACTCACTGGCAATAGCTATGGGGTATCCTGTACCCCTTTTGCTGGAGACACTTCCTACTGTAGGAAGATAAACCAGGGGCATTTTAAGAGAGTGGGGCACTGTAGCTTCTCTCTTTAAAGGGGAGGTTTCTATGGACACTGCTAGTGGTTTGGAATTTGGCATCCAGTACCCTCATTCTCTCTCTCTCTCTCTCTCTCTCTCTCTCTCTCTCTCTCTCTCTCTCTCTCAGGTACTCGTAACATAATGATAGGTTGCTCGGTTCACAAGAGATATGTGCATGCACGCGTTCGATCCTCCAAGTGGGAAAGGAAAGAAAAAGTACAAGCATGCTTTTTAGAATTCCGACATACCTCTTTTGACCTAGGCAGTGAATTATTGTGGGGAGCAGCAACTGAGAGAGAGAGAGAGAGAAACGAAACCATTCAGGGTGGACCAAAACCATTCATAAAATATTCTCTCTCCCTCCCTCTCTCTTTTAAGCGAATACTTTATGCAAAGGGTTTTTTACCCTTATCTCTCTCTCTCTCTCTCTCTCTCAAGTGAACCTTTCTTTTATTCAGTGAATACTTTATACAAAGGGTTTTTTACCCTTCTCTCTCTCTCTCTCTCTCTCTCTCTCTCTCTCTCTCTCTCTCTCTCTCTCTCTCTCTCTCCCCCCCACTTCAAAAAGCAATATCGGTGCGCTAAACTATTCTTCGGAAAAACATTCTAAATTCAATTTGAAGCCAATTTGCATGTCATTATTGCTGGCACTCCCTAATGAAGAGACTCCCAGGACGAAGCCAAAACAGGAGCTAGGATTTTTCTTCAGTTACCTCGACAACACTTCTTTCTTTTTTTTTTTTTTTGTTTAATCCAGTGGCAAGCTTAAATGGAGTGACGAGGAATCTTGCCTTACTTATATTTTCAAATGGGCCACAGTGTTGACTATACCTCTGGGACGTAGCATTCGAGGGGAGAAGTCCTTTTTTTTGGGATGGGGTTGCTGGCCACACGCCTTTTTAGTTTTCTGTAAGAGAAAACTGTTGAGATGGCTATTTGCCTCTCCGTTCGCGTCAAGAAAACAAGTAAAAAATGCACCGAAGTTTCTCCAGCGCGGTCGAGTTTTCTGTACAGCGTGTAAATGCTGTATAGATCTCTCAGCCATGGCCCGGTGGTGGCTTGTGTTGTTGGCACCTATAGCGGCGCCAGAAGTAGGATTATGGCTAACTTTAACATTGAATGAAATAAAAACTACCGAGGCTAGAGGGCTGCAAATTGGTATGTTGATCATCCGCCCACCAATCATCCAGCATACCAAATTGCAGCCCTCTAGCCTCACTAGTTTTGATTTTATTTAAGGTTAAAGTTAGCCATAATCCTATTCCTGGCACAGCTATAGGTGCCAACAACACAGGCCACCACCGGGCCGTGGCTGAGGGTTTCATGGGCCGTGGCTGATTTTACTTGGCCGTGGCTGAATGATCCATACAGCATTATCACTCTAAAGTCAAACTCGATGACCACAGTCTCTTCGACGCCAGATTGACTAAACTAGTTCTCTTAATTTCTAGATATAATCAAGATAGTTTTGACTCCGCAGTATCCGAGAGCGAGCGCAAATTATTTTTTTAAACATTTTTAGTTATAATCACAAACAATTTTAAGTACGGTTTTGAGAGAGAGAGAGAGAGAGAGAGAGAGAGAGAGAGAGAGAGAGAGAAGAGAAGATTCCAAATTTTTTCCCTCTTTTTGATGTCATCTCAGGTACCTGAGATGTACATCAATCACAGAACTTTTCTCATTTGGAATCTTGTTTTTTCTCTCTCTCGCTCTCTCCCTCTTCCTCCCAAAACTGCGTACTTAAAACTTTTGTGATTATAATTAAAAAGGCGAAAAAAATATTCAACATTCCGAAAACCGTACTTAAAATTGTTTGCCGATTATAACTAAAAATGTTAAAAAAATCAGGAAGCGCCATCTTGTAAGATCTCTGAGATTGACTATCTGTGATTATAACTAGAAATTAAATCTGGCGTCTCTCTCTCTGTGGTCATGTCTCTGACTCTCTGAAATAAGGGACATTAAAACTTCTCTCTTATAACTAAAAATCTTAAAAAATCTCTCTCTCTCTCTCTCTCTCTCTCTCTCTCTCTCTCTCTCTCTCTCTCAGAAACCGTACTTAAAACTATTTGTGATCATAATTAAAAATAAAAAAATATATATGTATACTCTCTCTCTCTCTCTCTCTCTCTCTCTCTCAGAAACCGTACTTAAAACTATTTGTGCTTAGAATTAAAAATGTTATAAAAATCTTCTCTCTCTCTCTCTCTCTCTCTCTCTCTCTCTCTCCTCAGAAAACATCTCTAAAAAGATTTGCAATTATTATTCAGCAATATCTTCATTTTGATATCATTCTTATGCTGTAGGATGAGGTATCTTTTCTAATCTTAAAATAATCTTCACTCGATCTTAGTCTCCGGTAAAACGAGTTGCAAAGATTTTCTGTAAAAGAAGATGTTTTGGAGATGGCTATTTGTCTGTCCGTCAGCACTTTTTTTTCTGTCCGCACTTTTTCTGTTCTTACTTTTCTGTCCGAACTTTTTCTGTCCGTACTATTTCTGTTCGCACTTTTTCTGTCCACACTTTTTCTGACCGCTCTTTTTTCCTGTCCACACTTTTTCTGTTCGCATTTTTTCTGTCCGAATTTTTTTCTGTTCGCATTTTTTCTGTCCGCAATTTTCCCGTCGGCACTTTTTTTCTGTCCGCACTTTTTTCTATCCGCAATTTTTTCTGTCGACACTTTCTGTCCGAACTTTTTCTGTTCGCACTTTTTCTGTCAGCACTTTTTTCTATCCGCACTTTTTTCTGTCCGCACATTTTCTGTCCGCTCTTTTTTCTGTCCACATTTTCTCTGTCCGCACTTCTCTGTCCTCACTTTTTCTGTCCGCCCTCAGATCCCAAAAACTACTGAGGCTAGAGGGCTGCAAATTGGTATGTTGATCATCCACCCTCCAATCATCAAACATAACAAAACTGCAGCCCTCTAGCCTCAGTAGTTTTTATTCTATTTAAGGTTAAAGTTAGCCATAATCGTGCGTCTGGCAACGGTATATGAGAGGCCACCACGGCCGGGCGGCGTGGTTAACGTTTCACGGACAGCGGCTCATACAGCATTATAGCGAGACCACCGAAAGATAGATCTGTTTTCGGTGGCCTTGATTGTACGCTGCACAGAAAACTTCGGCGCATTTTGATGATCCCAGTAACTCCAACACTTCATTTGGAATATCGTTATCGTTTTCCCAATTTCATCCGGGACGTCTTCTGAGACGACTTGGAACAATATCCCGGATGAGAAAAGTTCTTCCTGGGGCTGATGTCTGCTCAGTTATCGGGTTCTGAATCAGAACCGAGAGAGATATTTACACACACACACACACACACACACACAACAGAGTGATTGGAGTTCTACTGCTTTCTGAGTGTTTTTTTTTTTTAAATCTTCCACTGCTTTCGATAGAAATATTTCAATCTCTCTCTCTCACTCTTATTATTATTATTATTATTATTATTATTATTATTATTATTATTATTATTATTATTATTATTATTATTATTATATTACAGAACCGAAAAACAGAGAGAGAGAGAGAGAGAGAGAGAGAGAGAGAAGCATTTTTACCTAAGGCTGAGTTTATTTAATATAATAATAATAATAATAATAATAATAATAATAATAATAATAATAATAATAATAATAATAAAAATAATAATAATAATAATTATTATTATCATTATTATTATTATTATTACAGAAACGAAACTGAGGAAGGAGAGAGAGAGAGAGAGAGAGAGAGAGAGAGAGAGAGAGAGAGAGAGAGAGAGAGAGAGAGAGAGAGAAGTATTTTTCCCCAGAGCTGAGTTTATTTAACCGATACCTGAGGATTGAGCCAAACAGGGGAAACTTTCTTTCTAACTTTCCCTCGCTCTCAATGCTTTCTCCTCCATGTTCTCTGCGTATCTGTTATTGCATCTCTTGTAATCCCTTTCCACTTAACTTTTAAATCCGATGTCAAATCCAAAGGGATTACTTTTATCTCGCTCAAACGGAGACAATCTCGGGTGAAGGGAAGTAAATAAATACAGTGCTTTAAGTCTTGTCAGTCTGCGATGTCCATTATGATGGAGAATTCAGAGGATGCGTTTTTCAGTCTGAACGGTTTGTCGAGCTGTCACGAAGAAAGCTTTTAATAAATACTGGAAGAAAGTTGGGATAAATATTGGAAGATAGCTGTTATAAATATTGGAAAAAGTTGTTATAAATATTGGAAGAAAGTTGCCGAAAATATTCGAAGAATGTATTTAATAAATATTGGAAGATAGTTGTAATAAATATTGGAAGAAAGTTGTAATAAATATTGGAAGAAAGTTATGATAATTATTGGAAGAAAGTTGTTGAAAATATTCGAGGAAAGTTTTAATAAATACTGGAAGAAAGTTGTCATAAATATTGGAAGAAAGTTGTTGAAAATATTCGAAGAAAGTTGTGGAAAATATTGAAAGAAAGTTTTAATAAATATTGGGGGAAAGTTGTAATAAATATTGGAAGAAATTTGTTAAAAAATATTCGAAGAAAGTTTTAATAAATATTGGAAGAAAGTTGTTAAAAAGTATTTAGAGAAAGTTGTAGTAAATGTTCGAAGAAAGCTATCATAAACATTCGAAGAAAGTTTTTAATATATATTCGAAGTAAGTTTTTAATAAATATTTGAAGAAAGTTTTTAATAACTATTCGAAGAAAGCTTTTCGCAGATATTCTAAGAAAGTTTTAAATGAATATTTGAAGAAAGTATTTAATAAATATTCGAAGAAAGTTTTTATCAAATATTCGAAGAAAGTTTTAATCAATATTCGAAGAAAGTTTTTAATAAATATTCGAAGAAAGTTTTTAATAAATATCGAACCATAAATAGTAAGATGAGTTAAATTTTATAAAAACTTGATTTATTCAGAACTCGATTTAATCAAATCCTGATTTAATCAAAGCATGACTTATTCATGATTTGATTGGGTGAAAACTTGATTGAATCAAAGCTTAATTTAATCAGAACTTGATTGCTTCAAAACTAGATTTAATCAAAACCTGATTTAATCAGAACTAGATTTAATCAAAACTTAACTAATCAGCATTTGATATAATCAAAACTTAATTGAACTAAAACTTAATTTAATCAGCACTTGATTTAGCAAAAACTTGATTTAATCAAAACTTGTTTTAATCGAAACTTGATTTAATCAGAACTTAATTTAATCAAAACTTGATTTAATCAATCCTAATTCAATTAATCCTAACTCAATCAAAACTTGATTTAACCAATCCTAATTCAATCAAAACTTGATTTCCAAAAAAATTAACTTAACCAGAACTTTTTATAATCAACACTTGATTTAGTCAAAATATGACTTAATCAGAACTAGGTTTAATCAAAACTTGATTTAATCAAAACTTGGTTTAATCAAGACTTGATTTCATAAAAATTAACTTAATCAAAACTTGATTTAGTCAAACTTTGATTTAGTCAAAACATGACCAAATCAGAACTCAATTTAATCAGGACTTGTTTTAATCAAAACTTGATTTAATCAAATCTTGATTTAATCCAAACCTGAATTAATACAATGTAATTAGTGCACAGTGTACAGACTCATTAATCTCCAAGAGACGTATGGAGATTACCGAGCCCCCTCCCTCCCCGCTTTTTCTCTCCCCTAAAGACCTTCTCGTGGACGAAATCCATCACCATCAATATTTTATTTTCCAGGAAGGGCCTTCGTCAATGGGGGGTCAGATTCCCATTCCAGGAACGCTGGAATCTCTTCCATTATCCCCTCGTGAGAGGGCGAGTCACTCTCTCTCTCTCCTCCCCTCACTGGAATCATTCAAAAATATTCACCCTTAGTCTTTTTTTTGAGATTTTAGTTTTCTGTACAAGAAAACTATTGTGCCGGCTTTGTCTGTCTACACTTTTTCTGTCCGTCCTCAGATCTTAAAAACTACTAGGGCTAGAGGGCTGTAAATTGGTATGTTGGTCATCCACCCCAATCATCAAACGTACCAAATTGTAGCCCCCTAGCCTCAGTAGTTTTTATTTTATTTAAGGTTAAAGTTAGCCATACTCGTACTTCTGGCACTGACATAGGTACCAACGACACTGGCCACCACAGGGCCGTGGTTAAATTTTCATGGGCCGCGGCTCATACAGCATTATATCGAGACCACCGAAAGATAGATCTATTCTCGGTGGCCTTGATTATACGCTGTACAGAAAACTCGATTGCGACGAAGAAACTTCGGAGTATTTTTTACTTGTTGTTCCTGTTGGTGAATTATTCAGTTGTTTGTGTGTTTGTGTGTATTCGGGTTTGTTGCTGTTGGTGAATTAATCAGATGTGTGTGTGTTTGTGTGTAATCAGGTTTGTTGCTGTTGGTGAGTTATTCAGCTGCGTGTGTGTTTGTGTGTATTCGGGTTTGTTGCTGTTGGTGCATTATTCAGCTGTGTGTGTGTGTGTTTGTGTGCATTCAAGGTTGTTGCTGTTGGTGAATTATTCAGCTGAGTGTGTTTGTGTGAATGCGGGTTTGTTTCTGTTGGTGAATTATTCAGTTGTTTGTGTGTGTGTGTGTGTGTGTGTTTTGTGTGTATTCAGGATGGATGCTGTTGGTGAATTATTCAGCTGTGTATGTGTGTTTGTGTATTCAGGATGTATAAAGGGTGGATTAGAGCAGGGTTTGATTTCAAATCCTCTTTTTATGAAAAGCTATTGTGATGTAAAGGACTATTGTATATGTAATAGGACTATATATATATATATATATATATATATATATATATATATATATATATATATATAATGCAAGAGGGTGCAGAAGACAAGGTCCACCACAGGTAGCTAGTGACAATATCCTTCCCCGCCGCCCCCTCCCCGCCCCC
Organism: Macrobrachium rosenbergii; assembly: GCF_040412425.1. NCBI lineage: Eukaryota > Metazoa > Arthropoda > Malacostraca > Decapoda > Palaemonidae > Macrobrachium > Macrobrachium rosenbergii. The sequence goes on from NC_089786.1 coordinate 1,365,113, forward strand.
TGAACCTTCAATCCCCATTACCAATATCTACATCAAATCCTTTTTAATGGAGATCCAATACTTTATAATGCCTTACGAGGAATAAATTCACGGTAGCATGACAGAGTGGAGTCGATATCTGCGATAAATCCCGGTTTATGCATCTCCAATATTCCGCGACGCGTTCCGCCGGGAATAAATTCCGAAATTGTAGGGAGGGACGACGCGAAGTTCGTCGTTGTCCGGACACACTTCCACAGCGCGGACGGTTGATTTGGGGATTTTTTTTGTATATATGTATAGTATTTAAAGCTTCATTAAGTTTTATTTTATATTAAATCGTAAGTAGCAAGAATGCTACGTCGAGAAAAAATTTTTAGACGAGTTAAACAGCCTTGAGTTATTTGAAAAATGCGGTTAAAGACGTATGTCAAAATATTCAGATTCTGATCTCTCTCTCCTCTCTCTCTCTCTCTCTCTCTCTCTCTCTCTCTCTCTCTCTCTGAAGGGACTGCAATAACACATAGCTGACAAAAATATAATTCAGATTCTGATTCTGATCTCTCTCTCTCTCTCTCTCTCTGAAGGGACTGCAATAACACATAGCTGACAAAAATATAATTCAGATTCTGATCTCTCTCTCTCTCTCTCTCTCTCTCTCTCTCTCTCTCTCTCTCTCTCTCTCTCTCTCTCTGAAGGCACTGCAATAACACATAGCTGACAAAAATATAATTCAGATTCTGATCTCTCTCTCTCTCTCTCTCTCTCTCTCTCTCTCTCTCTCTCTCTCTCTCTCTCTCTGAAACCACTGCAATAACACATAGCTGACAAAAATATATTTAAAATCGATTTTGAAATACGTAATTTTAAGGACACCTTAGGCAACATCCAGACATAATGTTGAATGAACGAATATGCGCAGAATTTCGTAAAATTCGTTCATCCGGTATTATTCAAGTCGTATACACAATTTCGGGTCTATCATTTATAAACGATGTTGGAAGACAAACATTTGGAAAGCTCACACACACAAAAAAAAAGTATTCTTGCAGCAGAAATGGGTCATGGGCACTTCAGAACACAAAAGCATCGAGTGAGAATTGGGTAGAGTATTACAATATTGTAATTTGAAACTGGAGAATGGATTTTGTAATGAGAAGTGACAGGCAAAAATGAATAGATTTAATGTCATTGATTCTCTCTCTCTCTCTCTCTCTCTCTCTCTCTCTCTCTCTCTCTCTCTCTCTCTCTCTCTCTCTCTCTATCTCTCTATTCAACAACGACACATTATCAGGGGTATTTTAAAGGTATTTACGATCATCCAGTAAGCAATAACATTAATTTCGTACATAAGTGAAAATTGAGCAATGCTTCAATAATAATAATAATAATAATAATAATAATAATAATAATAATAATAATAAAAACGGTCTGAAATTAATTAATCTTCAAACACTCACCATCTCCTGAAGAAGGTCCCGGCTGGGCGGGGTTGGGTGTGGGTGGGGTGGAGGGGAATGGGGATGAGGAAATGGGGGTGGTCCTGTCGAAATCTGCCCGTTTGGTCACTGATAACCAGAGGTGAGGAACCTGTTAGGGGAAAAAAAGAGTCAATGAGTTCAATTTTAGGCCTGAAATGCATGGGCTAAAAATCTCAACATTTTGCATATTTATTTATTTCTTTAATTATGAATTTATTTATCTATTTATATTTATTTATTTAAATACTTGATTTTATTTTGCTTTCATATCCTCCTCCAAGCAAGCAAAAATGATAAAAAAAAATCATATAATTTAAGCAAAGTGGTTGTACAAAATAAAGTCATTTTTTGGCAAAGATTATTACACAAAACCAAAGTGGCCTATTTAAGAATAATTATCCTTTTAACACTGGGAATTTTGGAAATGAGATGAATCGAATATATTTTTATGAATCCCTTTATTTTTCTAAGCAATTTAAAATAGTTTTCCAATCAAGCACAATTTATATATATATATATATATATATATATATATATATATATATATATATATATATATATATATATATGTCTATATATATATATATATATATATATATATATATATATATATATATATATATATATATATATATATATATATATATATATATATATATATACATATATATATATATATATATATATATATATATATATATATATATATATATATATATAGGAAGAATTATGACAGTTACAGTGTTTTTATTTTAATATCAATCAATTTTACGCCAAGAACTTAATTAAGAATTCCTTTAGACACTTTCATCGTCCTTTACTATTGCCTTTCTCTCTCTCTCTTCTCTCTCTCTCTCTCTCTCTCTCTCTCTCTCTCTCTCTCTCTCTCTCTTCTTCTTCTTCTTCTTCTTCTTATTCTAATCCATCAACATCGGATGATTTTTTTACCAGATTCCCATTCACACTTGATATCCACATCAATCACCAATTGCATAAGAGAGAGAGAGAGAGAGAGAGAGAGAGAGAGAGAGAGAGAGAGAGAGAGAGAGAGAGAGAGAGAGAGAGGAGAATTATTAAGTGCAAATGGATGAGGAAATCTATTTTCTTATTGAATGATTTCGGTCCCAAATCATGTCTGGCGACGCTCGAATTACTGCCTCGCCTGAGAGGTTATTCCGCTGGAGATCGAAAATTATCGCTCTCTCTCTCTCTCTCTCTCTCTCTCTCTCTCTCTCTCTCTCTCTTTCTCTCTTTCTCTTTGCCATGTGATTTCGTTACTTTAAACGAAGACCCCCTAAGTTTTTTTTTAAGAATGTAAAAAGTTTATTTACGTGTATACAATCCTATGTCAACGAAGGAAAAATGAAATGAGAGAGAGAGAGAGAGAGAGAGAGAGAGAGAGAGAGAGAGAGAGAGAGAGAGAGAGAGAGAGAGAGAGCATAAGAGAAAAAGTTGGTAAGGAGAATGAAAAAGAGAGAGAAAAGAGAGAGAGAGAGAGAGAGAGAGAGAGAGAGAGAGAGAGAGAATAGAGAGAGAGAGAGCATAAGAGAAAAGTTGGTAAAGAATGAGAAAAGAGAGAGAGAGAGAGAGAGAGAGAGAGAGAGAGAGAGAGAGAGAGAGAGAGAGAGAGAGAGAGAGAAGATAAGTAAGAACGCAAAAGTAAAGAGAAAAAGTTGGTAAGAAAATGAGAGAAGAGAGAGAGAGAGAGAGAGAGAGAGAGAGAGAGAGAGAGAGAGAGAGAGAGAGAGAGAGAGAGAAGAAATAAGTAAGAAAGCGTGAGTAAAAGTTGGTAAGAAAAAACGTTGAGTAGAGAGAGAAAAAGAGGAAAGAGAGAGAGAGAGAGAGAGAGAGAGAGAGAGAGAGAGAGAGAGAGAGAGAGAGAGAGAGAGAGAGAAGCTGGATAAGACGAAGCAGGACCCACAACAGAGCTGCCGAATTCATGCAGTCTCAGCCATAGGAGGAAAAGAAAGGTCCTTGGCTGTAAGGGGAGTGGCGGGGGTCCCCTCTTAGGGACCTAAATGGGGGAGAGATGGGGAGGGGGATGGGGGAAGGTCAAGGAATTGTGGGGTGAAGGGGAATGGGGGTGGGGGAGAAGCGGAGACTAGGAATTCCAATCTGTTTCTAGCAGGCCCCAGGTAAATCCGGCCGTCCCTTCCACTGTGAAATTGGAAATCAGCCCACTGAAAATCTCTTGATAGGTTTAGCAAAGGGGAAGGGGTGGGGATGGGGGGGAGGGGAGGGGTAGGGGAAGAGGCAGGGGAAGGGGAAGGGGTATGGGAAGGGTAGGTAGGCAAAGAGAAGACTGGTAGTTGTCCCATCCACACTATATAGTAGACGGAGTAGTGGTGGAATCAGTCAGAATTGGAAATAGGAGATGGACGAAGAAGAAGAAGAAGAAGAAGAAGAAGAAGAAGGAGAGAATTGGAATCGAAGAAGAGATTATAAATAAAAACAGGTGGAAGGAATAATGGAAATTCACTCGGCCGTTAATAAAAAATACAATTTCAAAATTTGGAATAAATAAAAAATGAGAGAATTGATGTAGACACATGTTTAAAGAGAGAGAGAGAGAGAGAGAGAGAGAGAGAGAGAGAGAGAGAGAGAGAGAGAGAGAGAGCATACATTACTACGTCACATTACAAAGATCAAAAGTAGACTGACTGAACGCTACAAACGGCGTCGCAAGATCCAAGGTCAAAGACGTGGAAGCTGTAACTACGTAAGCAACTGCAAGAACTAGCAAAAAAATGCACCTCGCTGCTTTAAATAATATGATGCAAGCCTTCGTACCCAACAAAGCGATATACAAAGAAACCGATCTAACCATTATGAGAGAGAGAGAGAGAGAGAGAGAGAGAGAGAGAGAGAGAGAGAGAGAGAGAGAGAGAGAGCTTCGTGCAAAGAGTTCGCAATTGCATGATGCCACCTTCCAGGATATACATCTACACACAGATTCCTCATCTTCAATGCAAATTTTGTACTTTCATACGTATATTTATCCACAGATTTCTCTGTTATCCATTTATTCATCTACCTATACACTTATTCACTTCTCGAGGCTTTTATTGAATTCCTTTATGCATTAATTATTCAGCAGGGAAAATGATTATGGTTTGTCGAGTGTACATGTTCAGTTCTTTTCCTTTCCACTTTTATTAGCTTTGTGTTTGCGCTCGCTGGCAAACGCTGGGCAAGGTAAGCAACCTAGCCGTGGGTATGGACGTCTCCGATTGCAGCTGCGTGGGTATAAAAAGTTCACGGAAATAGTCGCGTCTCGAATTCGTAAACACTGAATATAATTCTTCCACCGAGGTCAGCACGTATTTGCACTCTCAGGTGGGTGTACTTGCACACTTCACTCGACCACTTTTTGTTCATCTATTTTTTTTTTCATATTACTCTTCTTCCTCTGTTATTACTCGCCCCCCTTTTTACCCAACTTATTTGAAAAAGGATAACTTTTTCGTTTCTATTTCCCGTTTGGTTTCGTAACTCTGACGTGCTTCTTTTGTGCGACTAAAACTTCTTTTTACGCCGAACAATCAGGAAAGGATCATTGACATGGCGAGGGTGACATCCTTGCGAGGATGGGAAAGGAATGCTGATGGCCTTGGGAAGGCTTGCTTGCTTCTCCTACAGGATTCTTACCACGGCTGCCGTCCATTGAAAAATGATCACCCTTTCTCGAAACAGCACTTTCTTCCAGTAGGGAAAACGACACCTGGACACTACATTCGTTAGGGAAAAACACTCAAAAGAGGGTCTCTGAGCGTTACCAGAAACGACTCAAGAGGTGTAGACGTATATATTTTTATATTTTGCAAGAGACCTCTGGCATATTTTCAAAGGCATTTAAGTGGCTACAGACACCGGCCGAAGCGCAAAGCACAGTCGCAGTTCCCCATTCCTTCTGGCAACACGACGAAGGCATTGAGTGCTTGCTCAAGCGAGAGAGAGAGAGAGAGAGAGAGAGAGAGAGAGAGAGAGAGAGAGAGAGAGAGAACTAAGGAATAAGAAACACAGAAAAAGAACAACAGTGAATTCATTCCGCAAAGCTTTCTGATAACACTCGTCAGTCGTCTGGACTTCCCTGCAATTCTCTGAGGTAATGTTTCTCGCTTTTTCATTTTTTTTTAATTTCTAAAAATTTTCTTTGCAAATTAAAATAAAAAGTCGTAAGGAGGTGCTGCAAATCCGCGAGATACTGATTTTTCTTTTCTTTTTTATTCGGAGAATACTTTGCAAAAGCTTTGAAAGAAGGTGTCGTAAAGAAATTTTGATAGCAAATACCAACATAAAAAAATTAATACTTATGTTACCTCATAATACTTTAGCAAAAGGTTTTGATGAGTCGTGGCATTTTTAACCATAATTTTCGAAATGCGAAAAGTGAAGCGTAATTCATGATATTTATATTTTATCATTTACAAACACTGTCAAACTTGCATAATTACGGAATATCCGCATAAAAACACTACCGTCACGTCTTAGTATTTAGAATGCTACAAAATTGGTTCAGAAAAATGTGTATGAATGGCCCGTAGTATTTGCAATTCATGAATGAATTTACTCTACGAAGAGTTTTTGCGAATGAATGGTTGATCCAAAGAGATTTCCTCATTTTTTGCTTTTTTTTCATGGAATATAAATACTTGAATTCGCTTCATTTTGTCTATAAAAACCGGAAAAATGGTAGGCATGTTCCTAAATAATATTTTGGGAATGGGAAAATATTAATTAGTTCTATTTAAGAAACATGAACTTATCCAAGCTTTATAAATACCTAAATACGGTCCATTTCTTTGATAAAAATGGATTCAAATGGTCGTGAAATCACAAATATAAATAAAGTGCTTTATAGAAAATCGTAATAATTTTATTTTTATGGAAATGTACTTATAGTTGCTTAAAGTAAGTTCCACTTTATTTATAAAAATAAATCAAAGGGTAGTCAGACAACAAAAATAAATAAGGTGCTTTATAAAAAAAGGTAACAATTTTTTTTCCATGGAAAAAGATAATTTGTAAAGACTTAAACACGATTCATTTTATTTACGAAAATTGAGTTTCATATGGTAGCCACGCCACCAAAATAAACTGCTTACACTCCTTTTTCCAGGTAGTGCAGTGGCCACTGTGACTCCTAACCAAAAATGAGAATCTTTGTCATCCTGGGGATCCTGTGTTCGACCCTAGTGGGCCATCGCGTTTTTGGGCGGTTAATAGTGAAGCCACACAGAGAGGTCGTGTCTGTTACCGAAACAAAAACCGAATACCCTCCTTCTAAGATTGTGATCACAAGGATCACCGTGGAGAAAGTGGGTTGCCCTACGGTAGCCAGTTACGTTGCTTCTAGAAATCCGCCTGCGACACCTAGCGGAATAGAGATTTCTGCCTGTTCTACAGTGACCACAACAGTTACCGAAACAATTTTGGGAATTGCTTTTTACGCTGAGGATTCAGTGACCAGAACTGAAGCTTAAGATGGACTGGAGGTGTTGCTGTTGCTGTTGTACAGGCCCAGAAAATATGCAGATTTTGTTTTACAGATGGGCCCCCTAAAAATACATCAGCTGTCACAGTGGAGATTTGGTCTGTGCAGGGTCAGAAAATATACAGGTTTTGTTTTACAGATGGGTCCCCTAAAAATACATCAGCTGTCACAGTGGAGATTTGGTCTGTGCAGGGTCAGAAAATATACAGGTTTTGTTTTACAGATGGGTCCCCTAAAAAATACATCAGCTGTCACAATGGAGATTTGGTCTGTGCAGGGTCAGAAAATATACAGGTTTTGTTTTACAGATGGGCCCCTAAAAAATACATCAGCTGTCACAATGAAGATCTGGTCTGTGCAGGGTCAGAAAATATGCAGGGTTTGTTTTACAGACGGGCCCCTAAAAAATACATCAGCTGTCACTAGGGAGATTTGGTCTGTGCAGGGTCAGAAAATATGCAGTTTTTTTAATATATATGGTACCCCTAAAAATACTTCAGCTGCCAGAAGGGAAATTTGACCTTTACAGCGTCAGAAAATATTTAACTGTTTTTTTTTTACGTATGGCCCCCTCCACAAAAATAAAGTAAAAATCTGCTGCCACCAGGGAGATTCGATTTTGCAAATTCAGAAAATATTCAGGTTTTTTGTTTAAATATGGCCCCCACCAAAAAAAAAAAAAAAAAAAAAATCAGCTGTACCCATGGAGATTTGACCTAACAAACAAACAAAAAATAATGGAAAATAAGGCATTTGTTGACAGTTCTCCCTTAACAGAGTATGAAAGCGTATTTTTTTTCTTAACAAAATTTTTGCTGATGAAAATCAAGGAAGCCAGGGAAAACAAAAGTAGGGAAAGAGTTCCAAAGCTTGGCAGGGAGGAGAGAGAGAGAGAGAGAGAGAGAGAGAGAGAGAGAGAGAGAGAGAGAGAGAGAGAGAGAATTTTTATTAAGTCTAATTGGTATTTCCGTGAAGAAAAATAAAATTAATGAGCAATATGTTTGCAGTATTCCAGTTATCAACAGGAAATAATGACTCATAGGTAATGCATCTTTCAATTATTTTCACAGGAAAATGAATCACACCATTATTGATATAAGACCAATGCATTTACTGTGCTTCCGCTTCCACAAATCTCCACTCGTCTTCCCCATACCCCCTTGGCTGTATTCTACGATAATCTACATAAAATTTGATGATAGCATTTATGATAAACTTGAATACATTAATCGTATATCTGTAGCACCGGAAAATATCTTGGTGTATGATTTGTTAAAAGTTGGTGTTTAATAAAATATATGAATCTTGGTGTATTTTTCAGACCGCTGACTCTTTTGTTTCATTTACGGAGTTCCTCGAGATTCCCATTGCGTTTATGGAAAAGAGAGAGAGAGAGAGAGAGAGAGAGAGAGAGAGAGAGAGAGAGAGAGAGAGAGAGAGAAAAGTTGGTAAGAGAACGAGAGAGAGAGAGAGAGAGAGAGAGAGAGAGAGAGAGAGAGAGAGAGAGAGTTGAGACAGAGACAGAAAAGTTGGTAAGGAGAACGAGAGAGAGAGAGAGAGAGAGAGAGAGAGAGAGAGAGAGAGAGAGAGAGAGAGAGAGAGAGAGAGAGAGAGAGAGAGAGAGAAGTTGGTAAGGAGAACAAAAGAGGAGAGAGATAGAGATAGAAGATGGTAAGGGGAGAGAGAGAGAGAGAGAGAGAGAGAGAGAGAGAGAGAGAGAGAGAGAGAGAGAGAGTCTTATGAATTGCGGGCTGGTGATTGCCTCATCGAGGCCTTCCCATCATTCTTGCTTTTAGTAAAATATTAACAAAATTAATAAATTAATTATTATTAATCTTATAATACATTTTTTTTATTTCCCACACACATACACACACGCACACAAACTGCAAAAACAATTACAAACGCTACAAACACGAACTCTTTTTTATTTTATTCAGGGCTGGGCTAGACACGAACATCAGATTACTAATGAGGCACAAAAATTCTAAGAATAAAATTGGAAAAAAAGAAATGTTAAAGCAAAACTTGTAAATTGGAATTGTAAAAAAAAAATTTCTTTTACACCACAAAAAAAATTCTAAGGATAAAATTGAAAAAAGTTTTAGAACAAAAAAAATGATTAGAATTGAAAAAAAAAATCTTTTAAAACACATGGATTCTAAGAATGAAATAAGAAAATTTTAAACAGAAATTAAGAATAAAATTGAAAAAGGATTTTTAAAACAAAATATTCTAAAAATAAAATGGTAAAAAAAGGTAATTTTAAAAGAAAAAATTTTGAGAATGAAATAAAAAAAATCTTTTAAAACACATGGATTCTAAGAATAAAATGAGAAAACAATTCTAAAACACAAACATTCTAAGAATGAATTTGACAAAACTTTTGAAACAAAAAATTTTAAGAATAAAATCGTAAAAAAATTTTAAATTTGAAAATAAAACTGAAAAAAATCTTTTAAGCCACAAAGATTCTAAGAACAAAACAAATTCTAAAAAAAACATTCTAAGAATAAAAAAAATTCATAAAAATAAAAAAAAAAAATGGAAAATAAAACTAAAAAAAACTTTAAGCCACAAAGATTCTATGAATAAATGAGAGAAAAAAATTCTAGAACACAAACAATCTAAGAATGAAGCTGATAAAACTTTTGAAACAAAAATTCTAAGAATAAAATCGCAAAAAAAAAAACTTAATTTGAAAATAAAACTGAAAAAAATTCTTTTAAGCCACAAAGATTCTAAGAATAAAATGAGAGCGAAAAAATTCTAGAACACAAACAATCTAATACCCCCTTGACTCCGAGGACCTGGTTCAAAGACCAGCAATCAACGTCTGAATAAAAAAACGATGCAGACAAAAAAAAAAAAAAAAAAAAAAAAATAAAAAAAATAAAAAAAAAAAAAATTACAAAAGGTAGCAAGCAGTATGGG
>NC_089786.1:1377500-1415000 GCF_040412425.1 Macrobrachium rosenbergii
ATATATATCATACATACACACAATTTTTAAACTCATTCCCTTAATGCCTTTTGATCCGAGTTACGAGATTTGTCTATACCCAGAAATTATATATATATATATAAAAACTCAAATTGACTATGTGCAGCTTTGCAGCCGCTGCATTTTCCTGCGGAGTTCTGCTGTTAATTTTTATTTGCACAGTCTGGGTAAAAAAAAATAAAATAATTTTCTCTCGTTCTGAGTCCTCGAAATGTGGAATTAAAAAAAAAAAAAATATGGCAAAACCGTTTTGCCTTTTCCGAAGTTAGTCCTTGACATATATACATATTTTTCATCAGAAATTATTTGTTGGCTGCAATTGAAAAAAAAAAATAGTTTTTACATTTATGTTTTTTTCACTTTTCGCAATTGAGGGAAAAAAATGTTTATGGATATGAAAATATGCAGACTTTTGATAACCATAAAATCCTTGAAAATAAAAAATATATGTATATATGTATTAAAGTTTTTTTCATAATTGCAATAATATATTTATATACATATATGTATATATATTATATATACATATGTATATTATAACAGCAATTGAGAAAAATGTTGATACACACACACACATATATATATATATATATATATATATATATATATATATATATATATATATATATATATATATATATATATATATTATTTGTTTATTTTCGAGAATTTTATGATTATTAAAAGTCTACATATTTTCACATGAATTTTCAAAGAGAGTAAATATCCAGCTCTCCACCCTGACAAACCAAAAAGTTTTTGCAATTTTTATTCATGAATAAAAAAAGTTAAATTGACTTCTATCATGTATTTCAAATTGATAAGTCTACACTGAGTCTGAATAAAATAGTCAATAGCACTTACCTACAATAATGCTGTGAGTATAATCAGCCGATTTTACACAAATTATTAAGTCGTTGTGTGAAATATTCTCTTTTTACCAAATTAACAAAATGTGATAAGTAAATTTGTACGAAACAAAAGATTCAATAACAGATACAACTGAAAATATTCCCTTAAGACAGTTTCCACAGACCTAAATCCCTCTCTCTGTAAGCAACAAAACAGTCTACATTGTATTGTTTACAGTAACACTATAACTCCATTCCATTCTACGTCCGTTCAAGATAAAGTAAGGAAGATCTGACCTGAAAACGTAAACAAGAAATTGCTGTTGTAGGAGTGACGTATCAACGCGCATGAATGAATGGAGTAGTATAGTAGCGTATCTGGGACTTCCATTCATAGACTTGCGCTGCTCACTCATTCATGATTTATGTATATATACAGTATATATATATATACATGTATACATAAACAGACCCAGGTGTATAACCTCATGGTCGTAGCAGGAGAGCCTCGACGAGGTAACCCTCTTCCTCAACCCCCACCAATAGGGCGAAGCAATACCTAGGACACATCGCCCCCCCATTTCCTCCCCGCCAGGAATATACCACCCTTCAGATAATGTCCCGTACCACAGTACCTCTGATTCCATGGAACCTTGCCAAACGATGTTCATTGTTTACCAGCATTCCGATAGTATAATAATCAACAAGACAACGTATTTTAAATGTGACAATAACATACCTCTTACAATTTCATCCAACCGTCTTCAGTCTTTTAATGGTCGATCATATTCAGCTAGCGGCTGGTTCAGTCACTGAGATCACGTTTCCTCGCCATCAAATTCGTAATTCCTCTCATTTGTGGAAATAGTCGACCGTAACCGACTCGGTTGAGATTGCAGGGGATAATCATCTATTGAAGTATAGTTATGCTGCAATGTTAATATTTAAAACTGCCTTTTAAAATGAATTTATGGTTTAGTTTCAAGCGCGGTAACTTCGAGACTCGCCAACAGGAGTTGCCAATTCCACTAATATTTCTTTCCATACGGATGGTAATACTCTTAAAAAGACACCGTTTAAGAACAAAAACACCTTTTCTTTACACAAGATACACCTCTATAACACCTACGTATACCCGGACCTTCCAAAATACAACAAATAAAACAAAAATATAATGACGAGAATAGCGGAAGTCACAACTGGTACTCAAAGCTAGCCTAGACAGTTGACAGTTCACTTTACGAGTGGAAATTAATTAAGCTGCGTTAATAGAGTTATAGAACGTAATTAACGAATGAGAATTTCCTTCAATGGACGTTTGGAATCGTTAAATTTCAATTTAAATAAATGGGCCTATGGTAAACAGCATGTTGGTGCTGCAGGCTAGGCCTAGGCCTATATCACGTATGCTAACCGTTTTAAAGCACGTTATTCGTAATGATAAACGTATTTACGGATGTTAAAATAAAAAAATTAAAATATTAAGCGTATTATTTTCCTAAATCGAGATACGAGTGCAATACCTTCAACAGATTTGTGACTGAACGGTTACGTTCGTGGTACTATAAAAAAAAAACCTTTCGACCATGATTCTACGGAAAACGGTTATTTTTTTAAGCAGTCATTTGTAATGACGAAAGAAATTACAAAAATTACGGTACTGAGTATATTTTTCCGCTAAATGCATATACGAACACAGTCTTGTTCAAAGAAATTATGACTAAACGGTTCCGTTCGTTGTGCTGAAAACAACCTGTCGGCGGCCATGTTTTGGCTGTCAAGTGCCGTATGGAATTTCCCTCGAGTTAAATACGTATAATTACACACACTTCCCAATCACCAGCGACTGAACACTATACCCACAATCACGTAAGTATGGGGAAAGTGACGCACACGAGACACAAACGAACAAATTCACTAGAAAAAGTGCACATGAACCAAGTGGGCCAAAGTGTCAACCCCTAACTGGTTATGCTTCGGATTAAGTAATGTTTGCTCCAAAATATATAGATTTTTCCCATTTTGTCTTCGTAAATATACTTTTATAGATTTTATTTATGAAAATTAAAGTTATATATTTATTTAAAATTAACTTAATCACCGATTAGAGCCGTAAAATGCTTTAAATTTCCTGAATGTAATGAGAAACCTCACCTAAATTCTTCGCCTATCACTCCCTTGATGGGTTACCGAAAATGGTGGAGACGATGTCAACAAGCCGATTATCTCCTTCAGTGGACTTTCGAACTGTCTTTTTTTATATGATTCATAGTTGCCATAAGAGTTTAATATTAAATTAATGATATAGTGAATGGAATTGCTTTCGAAAAGTGTGTTATATGTAAATGAAGTGACAGAAGTGTTACTTAAGACACTCACACAAGACCAGGTTCAATGGCTGGCATAGGCACCGGCTTTCATTTCTCGATTTTGAAGGTGAATTTTATATATTTGCTTGATTACGTTATTAGTATTTACAAAGCGTATTAGAATGACTTCATTAAGACCCGTTATGTGATAATTTTACGGCTGTCGTGGAAATAATACGTAGTTTTGTCGACCGAGCTACGTAGCCTGCATATACATCACACATAAGGTTCAAGTTTAGCTATGTTCGCCCGTATGCCATCATATTGTCCCTTTAAACTCATTCATTTCATAATTTTTTGGGAAAAAATGTAATTTGTTTAATTTCTGGTGGAAATTAACGAAAGATAAATACATCCCAGCCTTTCTTTACCTCATTTAGTGATGTAAACATCAAACCAAGTTGGTAAACATTGATATACATATAAGATTATGAGAGGTCAAACGTCAGGCTGATGAGAGCTCTCACGGTCGCCATGTTGAATTCGTGAATGTTTGTCATTATAATTTCTTTGGATCACATATAACGCCTGTTGTCTCTCTCATTTTGTCTCTTTTTCTCTCTCCTTTTCTCTTTCACTGTTGTGTCTTTTTGTTTAATTATTGTTTTATTTCAGGTTTGTGTTTAAAGCGTTAAAATATCAAGATATTTAAAGACATTCACTTTTTCGTCGAAGCCAGGGAGAAGGAAGCCCAGCCCTCATATTTAGTGATGGAGACCTTATGGTAAGTATCTTGGTAAATATATATGTACAAATGTATATATATATATATATATATACACACATATATATATATATATATAACATATATAAACATATAAAATTATATATATATATATATATATATATGTATATATATATATATATATATATATATATATATATATATATATATATATATATATATATATATATATATATATATATTGTATGTGTAATGTATTCACAAACCTATAATCACTCATTTTCTCCACAGACACTTGAATTTTGTTCTGATTGTAATAACTACATTTATTGTTGTGTTTTGGTAGTGGTAACATAATATTCTGATTCGAGCCTGTAATAATATACAGTAAAATAACCAGTGTTTAGAAATGGTTGTCTATAACCTATTAGTTTATTGGTGTCGTGACAACCAGTTATTGTTTTTTTGGCATTAGTCATCTATAATTCATATAGATTTTGACAGTGAGGAGCTAAAATTTTACACTGACATAACTTCACATTCACCTGTTCTGAATATTTTGTAAAACCTCACATTATTTTGCTCTTATTATTTCAGATCTTGTCTCCAAGAGGTTAGTGAATTTATATCTAGGTGTGCTTGAGTCACCTCAATAACAGGTAAGGTGTTTAAATGAACCCTGTTTTAATTAGTCATCAATTTTACAGATAAGGTTTATTGTTAGCTTTTGATTATGGTAAATTAGATTCTAAATATAAGGTATAGGACCAATTTATTGATTACTAATGGATGTCGATGTTTGGGAAACATCACTCGTTTGGGAAGTTACTCCATATGGCTGTTTATGAAAGTAAGATTTAAAAATAGGGTTTGAATGTGAGGTAATTTGATTATGAAAGTAAGATTTAAAAATAGGGTTTAAATATGAGGTAATTTGATTATGAAAGTAAGATTTAAAAACAGGGTTTGAATGTGAGGTAATTTGATTATGAAAGTAAGACTTAAAAATAGGGTTTGAATATGAGGTAATTTGATTATGAAAGTAAGACTTAAAAATAAGGTTTGAAAATGAGGTAATTTGATTATGAAAGTAATATTTGAAAATAGGGTTTGAATATGAGTTAATTTGATTTTGGAAGTAAGATTTAAATTTAGGATTTAAAAATGAGCTAATTTGGTAATGCAAGTAAGATTTAAATGTAGGATTTAAATATGAGGTAATGTGATAATGAAAGTAAAATTTTAAAGTAGGATTTAAAAATAAAGTGATTTGGTAATGAAAGTAAGATTTAAATGTGTTTAAAAAAGAGGTAATTTGGTCGTGAAAATAAGATTTAAAAGTAGGATTTCAGAATGAGATAATTTGGTAATGAAAGTAAGATTTAAATATAGGATTTAAAAAGACGTAATTTGGTAATGAAAGTAAGATTTAAAGGTAGTTAAAAATGAGGTAATTTGGTAATGAAAGTAAGATTTAAAAGTAGGATTAAAAATTAGGTAATTTGGTTCTGAAAGTAAAATTTTAACGTAGGATTTAAAAACGAGGTAATCTGGTTATCAAAGTAGGATGCGAAAGTAGGATTTAAAAATGTGGTAATCTGTTTAAGATAGGATTTAAAAATGAAGTAATTTGATTATGAACCTAAGATTTAAAAGCAGGATTTAAAAATGAGGTAATTTGGTTGCGAACCTAAGATTTAAAAGTAGGATTTAAAAATGAGTTAATTTGTTATGAAAGTAAGATTTAAAAGTAGGATTTAAAAATGAGGTCATTTGGTTAGAACTTAAGATTTAAAAGTAGGATTAAAAAATGAGTTAATTTGGTTATGAAAGTAAGATCTAAATGTAGGATTTAAAATGCAATAAAGTCTTTATAGGCTTAGACTTTCCAAAACTAGACTTTTTAGTAAAAAGGATATTTTTAGTATTTAGACTGACAAGTTTAATCATAGACTTTCCAAGCGTCAGACTTTGGTGGAAGAAGGGCTTATAAAAAAAAACGCCCTTTTAGCCTTTTCATGATAGACTTCAGTAGAATGAGACTTTTAAGCTACAGGCTTGATTAGAGCAAGTCTTTTTTGATGATTCGCCGAGCATTGATGATGGTAAGTCTTAAAATCATCAGATTTCGTTACAAATAAAAAAAATGGTCTGTATTTAAATCAGCTTTGTATATATATAAAGTATACTTTATCAAAGCGTTTTTCATATGGTTTGGCCAAGTAGAAAAAGTAGAGTTCATAAATGGGTGTAAACATTATATAATCCTGAAGAGTACATACATATATATATATATATATATATATATATATATATATATATATATATATATATATATATATATATATATATATATATATATATATATATATAGAGAGAGAGAGAGAGAGAGAGAGAGAGAGAGAGAGAGAGAGAGAGAGAGAGAGCTTGGATATAAGTCAAGGTGAGAGGAAAAGCTTAGCTGGGAGTCAGTCTTGAGAGAAAAAGCTTAGCTGGGAGAGTCAGTCTTGAGAGAAAAAGCTTAGCTGGGAGAGTCAATCTTGAGAGAAAAAGCTTAGCTGGGAGAGAGCTGGTAGTCAGTCTTGAGAGAAAAAGCTTAGCTGGGAGAGTCAGTCTTGAGAGAAAAAAGCTTAGCTGGGAGAGTCAGTCTTGAGAGAAAAAAGCTTAGCTGGGAGTCAGTCTTGAGAGAAAAAGCTTAGCTGGGAGAGTCAGTCTTGAGAGAAAAAAGCTTAGCTGGGAGAGTCAGTCTTGAGAGAAAAGTCTTGAGAGAAAAAAAGCTTAGCTGGGAGAGTCAGTCTTGAGAGAAAAAAGCTTAGCTGGGAGAGTCAGTCTTGAGAGAAAAAAGCTTAGCTGGGAGAGTCAGTCTTGAGAGAAAAAAGCTTAGCTGGGAGTCAGTCTTGAGAGGAAAAATTAACTCAGATTCAAAGGACAACAGAACTGGACTTCAAATTTCGACAGTTAATCTGTATAGCGTATAATGCTGCATGAGCCGCGGTCCATGAAACTTCCAGCCACGGCCCTGTGGCCAGACGCACGATCATGGCTAACTTTAACCTTAAATAGCATAAAAACTACAGAAGCTAGAGGGCTGCAATTTGGTACGTTTGATGACTGGAGGTTGGATGATCAACACACCAAGTTGCAGCCCTCTAGCCTCAGTAGTTTCTAAGAGTTTTACAGAAAGCTAAAAGGGAGAAAAAAAAATGGAAGTAAAATATGCATTTCCCAGCCTATTGAAGACGCAAACATCATCATCAACATCAACCTTGTGAGATGTTAGAAAAAAAAAAACACGTCGGCCTTAGGGATGTTGTAGAGAACCCCTTCTGCCGCCCCTTCTTCAGAGGGGCGACTCAAAAGCCATCCTAATTTGTCATTTGCCCCCCGGGGGGGGGCCTTCGAATAATTCATAGGAGCTCTCTCTCTCTCTCTCTCTCTCTCTCTCTCTCTCTCTCTCTCTCTCTCTCTCTCGTAGGATCCGGCGGCGCGTCTATGTACACACAGACTTCAAAAATGTCCTTATCTCTTTTTTCTTTCTTTTTTTCAGCTCCTTCTGTCTCTCTGGTAAACAGAACTGAAACGGAATAACGAATGAATGGGCTGATGTTATCCAAATGTAAGGCAGGTGTGTGTTTGTGTGTGTGTGTGTGTGTGTGTGTGTGTTTTAGAGAACAGGGGTTACTAGCCTATCACAGATAATTATTTTTTCTTGTAATATTTGATTTAAATAATATTTTGTGTGTGTGTGTGTGTTTTAGAGAGCAGGGTGGTATTACCCCATCACAGATAATTAGTTTTTCGTGTAATATTTAAGTTATGTAATATTTGTGTGTGTGTGTGTGTGTGTTCTAGACAACAGGGTGTATCCTATCACATATAACCAGGGTTTTTCGTGTAATGTATGACATATAATCGGTATTGCCGTCAGTGCATCTCGCGTCATGCACTGTAGGCATTCAGCATTTATCGAGAATAACTTTACCCGCGTAAATAAACGAATTGAGTCGATATTAAACACCAATTTCCATTTCATTTCCCGTGCAAAGTTTCAGCGCATTTAGCCCACAATGCGCCCCCCCCGGGCGGCTTTTCAATAAACAAACACTGATAGCGGGCGTTATCATATCGTACAATAATTTGGTTTGCATGTTTTTTTTTTTTATTTATTTGAATTCAGCAGCGAAATCACAATTTATTGCATCTGTTCAGGTCCGGTTAAACAATGAGCTGACCTGGAAATAAACTGTTATTATTGTTATTATACGATTCCACGAGAGTACTTTGCTGTGTACAATGTAACAGTCCCATTAGAATCACTGTGATGTTGATATTCCCTTTGATATTGCGTTTTGCTCGTTGTGAAAACTCGCTGGATAAGTGGGGCTTATATATATATATATATATATATATATATATATATATATATATATATATATATATATATATATATATATATATATATATATATATATATACAAATAATCAATATACAATCACGTATGGAACAGAAATATATATTATATCACATCAGGATCAGAACCCATAATTCAAATGAAAGACCAATCAACGTACAATCAACCAGGCCACACAAATCATTTGAAAGACCAGGGTCGATCCTGATCTTTAAAATGAAAGACCAGGCCGCTATAACCATATATATCATTTATAGATATGTATATATATATATTATATATATATATATATATATATATATGTATATATATATGTATATATATATATATATATATATATATATATATATATATATATATATATTATATATATATATATATATATATATATATATATATATATATATATATATATATATATATATATATATATATATATATATATATATATATATATATATATATATATATATATATATATATATACATACACACATCAGTCCAGTAAGAATTACTCTACACCAGGAATTGCTAGTGAGAAATTACTCGTCTCCATCAGCATCAGCAGAAAAGATGAAGCCGCTTTTATATCTCATTTAATAAAATCCCCAAAATCCCATAATTGTAGACTTGTACAAACAGCCATATCAAGGCTTTTCAAAGCCATTCCTATTTGCTCTTCGTCTCGCGGCGGTTTTAAATCGTGTGGGGTTGAATGAGCACCCCGCCTGTATCAAGGCTTTTCAAAAGGAAAAAAAAAAAATGTTTTTACCTGGGTCATAATCTAAATGGGTTGGTCTCCTAATTATCCTGAGAGATGTTTCATGTTTGTCGTATTTCAGGTTCTTCTTGAATTTTTATATTTATTTTAATTTGATTTTTTTTTACATCTCTTGCTGCCTTTTGTAGAGCAGACCACATTTAGAAGATGGAGAAGAGTGTATTTTAATTTCATTTTAAAGTGAGGGTATATAGCACGGTATAATGCCCACGTCGTTCTTGTTTGCCCAAATAAATATAAAATTTTATAGAATTACCTGAATTTTGTGGGCATGTTAATATGTTCTATGGCTTCAGGCAGCTCAGAAAAGTATATTTTATTTTTTAATGAGGGTATGTAACACGGGTATAATGCCCACTTCGTTCTTGTTTGCCCAAATAAATATAAAATTTGATAGAATTACCTGAATTTTGTGGGCATGTTAATATGTTCTATGGCTTAAGACAGCTCATGTTAGCGTGGTTTCAATGTAACCTATGTTAAATTGGTATTTGATTTTTGTACCAGTCTTACCTGTTTTTTACTCACAGCACTGAGCAGGTTGCTGCTCAAGCCAGTGCGTCGTTTTCTAGGTTTAACACTACTCAGTTTAGTAGGAGTTTTATTTTGGCTACTGCTGAAATATGTAGGAGTTTGTCTGGTGCAGTTATGTGTAGAATCTTCTGACCTCATAATGCTGAAGCCAGGAGCAAATTCATTCCTTCTTTTTGTATTATTTACCTTTATATACTTTTTGTTTTTTATTTTATTTATTTTTATTTATATTTTGATTTTTCGTTTCTTGACGTCTCCTGAATTCAGGTGCGTTGGTCTTATTTTCAGTTCAGTTTGTTTATTTATTTATCACCTTTTCCTATAACTTGTCTCTCTCTCTCTCTCTCTCTCTCTCTCTCTCTCTCTCTCTCTCTCTCTCTCTCTCTGGGTTGAAATAGTCTGTTGACTCTGTCCATAAGGGTTTTCAGTTAAAGATTTAGAGAAATGACGCAAGAAAGATAGAAATATTTATTTATCACCTTTTCTTATAACTTGATAAACATATCTATTTATCACCTTTTCTCATAACTTGATAAAATATTTATTTATCACTTTTTCTTATAACTTCTCTCTCTCTCTCTCTCTCTCTCTCTCTCTCTCTCTCTCTCGACGCAAGAAAGATTGGTCAAAAATAATTATTTATCACCTTTTTCCTAAAAGTCTCTCTCTCTCTCTCTCAAGCTACAGGCTGTTTTCCTTTGAAACCCTCTTGGCTTGAACTAGTTTTCCCAACAAGGGTTTTCCAGCTGAAGATTCAAACAAAGAAAGTCAGGAAAGATCGGCCCAAAAACCTTATTTAGCAAACCAACATTAACCGAACATTCACCGCCATTCCGAAAAACTTGAATGTTAGAGCCCACTCCTAACAACTCCTCGACGCATGTTCCATAATTACTTTACAGCGCAATAGCCTGACTTTGCCAACCGCCAGTGCTTGCCTCTGTTTAATATGCCACATAGTTGAGGAGCTGTTAACCTTCCCAAGGTAATATTTCGGGGAGGAGGAGGTGGAGGAGGAGTAGGAGGTGGAGGTGGTGGTGGGCGGCGCGCCCCCACTCTGCTATCCTCGGGACAATTTATTTGTGATTCTCGGCAGAGGGATTTAGCAGCGTTTCGTTTCACCTCGTTGTTTTAAAAAGAGTGTTTTGTATGCAAATCTGTTTGTATGTAAATGATGTGCTTAAGAATATAAACATGCAAAGTATATACACATGCTAGCGCATTGCGGGATGGATGTAATGTGCGTGTTTAGTTTCGACTCATTGAATTTAGGGTTTCATGTTTGTGTAATTTAGCGTGTGTGCGTATTATTCTTATGATATATTTTTCCATCTTCCAGTCTTGTTTTATTGTTTTTTATGGGCTTGTGTAATATATATATATATATATATATATATATATATATATATATATATATATATATATATATATATATACACATATATATGTATATTTATTTATTTATATTTATATTTATATATCACCCCCACTGTCCAACAACTCCATTGCATGGTGAACCTGTGACAAATACGCAACAGAAATATAAAAATAAATAAATAAATAAATGACTGTCATGAACAGAGTTTTAGAGTGACACACACACACACACACACATCTATCTCCCCTGTTTACAGTCGTTTAAAATTCAAAATGGAACAAACATATCCTTGCGTCCTGGTTGGTGGATTTGTATATTTCTAATTTCAAATGCCATTACTTCCAGCATATGAAAAAAAAATCAAGAGAAAAATGTCGACTCATCATTTTTTTTTTTGTAATTTCTGCGCCTTGCTCCAAGGCAAAGTAAATATATATATGTATGTGTACACGGCGGGAAGGGAGACTAGCATTAAATAACCACGGTGGATGGTGCCTTTTGGGCAAACAGACATTTGAATGATATTTAAATACCCATGACCAAAATTCCGTTTCATTTATGTCGACTTCTCTATCTTTTTGTTTACATTCCAAAGTTAGGGTCCAGGAGAGGATTCATCCGTCAGACGTTGGCTGAAGTAAATGATAAAATTTGGTGTTCAGTGGGTGGTAGAAACACGCAGGAAATGCTCATTGACAAGGTCCATTGAAATCAACGACCCCGACTAAGGATTAAGCTTTGAAGAATTTTTTTTTTATATCTGACGTTTCTTGAATATGGGGAAGAAAGGGTTTTATGTATAATGTCCTCGGTCAAGTGTCTATTGGCCAAAACGTTCCTTGGCCAAGTGTCCATTGGCCAAAACGTCCCTTAGCCAAGATTCCATTGGCCAAAACGTCCCCTGGTCAAGTGACCAGTGGCCAAAACGTCCCTTGGTCAAGTGTCCATTGGCCAAACGTTCCTCGGTCAAGTGTCCATTGGCCAAACGTCCTTCGGTCAAGTGTCCATTGGCCAAAACGTTCCTCGGTCAAGCGTCCATTGACCAAATGACCCTCGGTCAAGAGTCCATTGGCCAAACATCCCTTGGTCAAGCGTCCATCGGCCAAACGTCCTTGGTCAAGCGTCCATTGGCCAAACGTCCCTCGGTCAAGCGTCCATTAGCCAAACGTCCCTCGGTCAAGTGTCCATTGGCCAAGCGTCCCCCGGTCAAGCGTCCATTGGCCAAAACGTCCCTTGGTCAAGCATCCATTGGCCAAAACGTTCCTCGGTCAAGCGTCCATTGGCCAAAACGTTCCTCTGTCAAGCGTCCATTGGCCAAACGTTCCTTGACCAAGTTTTCATTTGCCAAACGTCCCTCGGTCAAGCGACCATTGACCAAACGTCCTTCAGTCAATTGCCCATTTGCCAAAACGTCCTTCAGTCAATTGCCCATTTGCCAAAACGTCCTTCAGTCAATTGCCCATTTGCCAAAACGTTCCTCAGTCAATTGTCCCTCGGCGAAACATTATTATCTAAATATTATCCACCTTACGTACAGGGGATTAACGGAGTGTTACGGCGGTCTGGGAAACCTGTATATATATATTTGCTCGGGGTCAGATGCTAATAGAAGCCTCTGGAGTAAATGTCCAGAGAGTTAGCCAGGCAACGTACTTCCATTAATGTGGAGGGAAGGAAGGTCGCTCTCTCTCTCTCTCTCTCTCTCTCTCTCTCTCTCTCTCTCTCTCTCTCTCTCTCTCTCTCATATTGTATGATATTAGCCTAAGAAAAAGATTTATGGATTTTTAGATTGTAATAAACTCTCTCTCTCTCTCTCTCTCTCTCTCTCTCTCTCTCTCTCTCTCCTCTTTAATATTGTTTGACATTGGCTCTGAGAAAAAAAATCTTTTGATTATTAGATTGTAATGAACTTTCTCTCTCTCTCTCTCTCTCTCTCTCTCTCTCTCTCTCTCTCTCTCTCTCTCTCTCTGACTGTGTATGATATTGTCCTGAAAAGAAGGGTCTTTTGATATCAATTATTGAAATAAAATTCTTTCTCTCTCTCTCTCTCTCTCTCTCTCTCTCTCTCTCTCTCTCTCTCTCTCTCTCTCTCTCTCTCTGAAGGAATAAACAAATACTCTTAATTTCCTCTCGGTTAATCTTCCCTTCAGAGGAATTCTATCTGGAATAGTTACTTACCTCGGCCGGATGGGTTCTCTCTCTCTCTCTCTCTCTCTCTCTCTCTCTCTCTCTCTCTCTCTCTCTCTCTCTCTCTCTCTCTCTCTCTCTATTAAGCATTCCGACGGACATCAAAGGACGCGGGTTCATCTCTCCCGACCAGTCCACCAAAGCTAAGTCCTTTAGCAGGCAATTGGTGAGATGCACTCGGAGGAGAGAGAGAGAGAGAGAGAGAGAGAGAGAGAGAAGCTATTATGACTGAAGGCGTAACAGAGAGAGAGAGAGAGAGAGAGAGAGAGAGAGAAGAGAGAATTTATTATTGATGGGTGATTAGTGTTGCAACACATATGGTTATCGGTGTCCAATATCTGATAACTCTCTCTCTCTCTCTCTCTCTCTCTCTCTCTCTCTCTCTCTCTCTCTCTCTCTCTCTCCTGTGTGTGTGTATATATATATATATATATATATATATATATATATATATATATATATATATATAGATATATTTATATATATATATGTGTGTATATAGTATATATATATATATATATATATATATATATATATATATATATATATATATATACACACATATATATAATATAAAATATCTATTGTAAATATTAGACAAGAATTATTAAAGGATTACTCCTCAGTTCTTCCAAGAAACGAAACAGGAAATACTGAAATCCTTCCTGGATTTTAACCATTACAACATATATAACCACAACCCACCTTAATGCATTTCTACGAACTCAGAAACGGGTCTCCTGCAAAGCCACTTAGTCGAACCATTTGTTCCGCGAAGGCCCAAGCTTCTGGAGAGAGAGAGAGAGAGAGAGAGAGAGAGAGAGAGAGAGAGAGAGAGAGAGAGAGAGAGAGAGATTATGACTGCATTATTGCCTAGCACAGCTGCTTTCATTCCTATTATGACCTCAAAGGCAGGCAAAGCAAGCTTTCCGAGAACAGGATATGACGGTGGATCTCAGCCAATCCTGAGGAGTCCCGTGGGCGAGATAGTATGTATCCTACGGGATAGGCTGGGCTAGACGTGGCACCTAATTCTGAAATACTTTCTTTGTTTTATTAGTTTTCTGTAAAAGAAAGCTATTGTGCTGGCTTTGTCTGTCCGTCCGCACTTTTTCTGTCCACCCTCAGATCTTATAAACTACTGAGGCTAGAGGGCTGCAAATTGGTATGTTGATCACCCACCCTCCAGTCATCAAACATACCAAATTGCAGATCTCTAGCCTCAGTAGCTTTTAATTTATTTAATGTTAAAGTTAGCCGTAATCGTGCGTCTGGCAACGCAACAACAGGCCACCACGGCCGGCTGATAGTTTCATGGACCACGGCTCATACAGCATCATACCGAGACCACGGAAAAATAGATCTATTTTCGGCGGCCTTGATTATACGCTGTAGGGGCTGTACGGGAAACTCAATTGCGCCGAGGAAACTTCGGCGCATTTTTTACTTGTTTTCTCTCGTGAATGGTTGAATCAGTGACCGAATGGCTCCACCGAGTATTAATAATCGTGGTGTGCGTGTATACGTTCATCTCTCTTCAGCCAACGCCAGAGATTTCTCTGGACCTGTCTCTATAGATTTTTAAAAACAATTTTGACTGAAAACAATTAAAGAGCGGCATACAATCTTGCCATGATTTTGACTTCGTAATATTTTATTCAATGTTCTTCAGTGATTGTAAGAGAAACAATTGTAAGCAATATTATTAGTATTATTATTATTATTATTATTATTATTATTATTATTATTATTATTATTATTATTATTTGGGGTTCCGGGTTGCATCCTGCCTCCTTAGGAGTCCATCACTTTTCTCACTACGCGTGCTGTTTCTAGTAGCACACTTTTCTGCATGAGTCCTGGAGCTACTTCGGCATATA
The DNA here is from genome assembly GCF_040412425.1 of Macrobrachium rosenbergii. Classification (NCBI taxonomy): domain Eukaryota; kingdom Metazoa; phylum Arthropoda; class Malacostraca; order Decapoda; family Palaemonidae; genus Macrobrachium; species Macrobrachium rosenbergii. The sequence continues at coordinate 1,392,599 of NC_089786.1, forward strand.
GCTTTTCCAGATTCCTTTTCAGGGATCTTGGGATCGTGCCTAATGTTCCCATGATTATGGGTATACAGTTTCCACTGGGATATCCCATTATTATTATTATTATTATTATTATTATTATTATTATTATTATTATTATTATTTATTATTATTATTATTATTCAGAAGATGAACCCTATTCATTTGGAACAAGCTGACAGGGGCCATTGACTTGAAATTCAAGCTTCCAAAGAATATTATGGTGTTCATTAGAAGGAAGTAACAGAATGTAACTTGAAATATAGAAAGAATAGATCAGTTTTTAGGAAAGAAAAAAAATTAGATTAATAAACATATAGATAAAAATGTAAGTAGATAAAAATACAAGGAGAATTGTATTAGGGTAGTAATGCGCTGGATCTTCGCTTGAACTTCTGAAGTTCCAATTGCACGAATCCTCAGGGTGTGAGGAATAAAGGACCTCCGGAACTTTGGAAAAGTTCGACAGCGATGCTCATTTATTTTCTCCTCATCTTCATTGTCCAAATTCATCCAAGTCACTTCTGAAGGCAAATCTCCGTCGTTCCTTCGACCCGTAGAGGGGCAGTGCTGTCATTGTTCGTCATGCGGTGCACTGCAGGCATTTCTCAAGGTTCTTTGCAGCGTCCCTTCGGGCCCTAGCTGCAACCCCTTTCATTCCTTTTACTCTACCTCCGTTCATATTCTCATTCTCCCGTCTTGCTATCCACCCTCTCCTAATAATTGATTCGTAGTGCAACTGCTTTGAGGTTTTCCTCCTGTTACACCTTTCAAACTTCTACTCTCAATTTCACTTTTGGCTGTGGATGGCCTCATAGATCCCAGCGCTCCGCCTTCGGCCAAAATTCTGTATTCTATTCTATTCTGTTTTCTCATTCCTTCTTTTACTTGTTGTTCCATTTCTCTGTCAAATGGACGGACGTAACCTCATTCCAAATTCACTGGACACCACAAGCTACGTTGTGCCAGAGGTCTGGGACGGTTGTCGGATGGGAATATTCAGCACTGGCGTTTCTTTTTGCTTTTGAAAAACGAAGATAAAATTGAAACAGACCAGACTGGAAAATGTGTCGACAAGAAAGTGATTGAGGAAGGCCAACAGGAATTGTGTACATGTTGGGGGTATGTATATATATGAGAGAACACGGAATTGTTAGGCATTTATGATGCAAAAGTAGATTTTACCAAAACAGATATGGAGACTTTTTTTTTGGCAATGTTATGGAGAAGGGACAATGTTTTACAGTTTATATGTATATATATATATATATATATATATATATATATATATATATATATATATATATATATATATATCCTGTACATATTAAAGTGGTATATGTATATATATGAGAGAACATATTAAAGTTTATGATAAAAAGTAGATTTTATAAAACAGATATGGAGACTTTTTTTTTGGCAATGTTATGGAGAAGGGACAATGTTTTACGGTTTATATTATATATATATATATATATATATTTATATAAAATATATATATATATATATATTTTTATCTATCCTGTACATATTAAAGTGGTAGGGTATGTATATATATGAGAGACAATGTTTATGATGCAAAAGTAGATTTTACCAAAACAGATATGGAGACTTTTTTGGCAATGTTATGGAGAAGAGACAATGTTTTATATATATATATATATATATATATATATATATATATATATATATATATATATATATATCACTATACCATCTTGTACATATTAAAGTGGTAATTATTAAACTCCTTTCCATAACTGTGTCCTCAATTAGTCCTGGAACAATTACCTCCTAACGGCTTCGTTCAGCTAGAGGACCTCTGCTGCTGTTATTCACTGAACAAAATTAAACGATAAATTAACACAGTGTTCGAGAACGCCTGTGTCTAATATTGTATTTTATTCATTGAGTTATTAGAATATTTAAATTCATTAATATCAAGAGACGAAAATGAATAAAAAAATAACTGACCTTTATCCTTCGCTGACTTATGGCAAGTGGGCCAATTCTCCAACCTTGCTTCCGGGTCATCGCCGAGAGAATACTAGCAGCCTTTGCGACCTCTTAATGGATTTCGTTTGATGGAAATTACACGCTTAAATTATTTCCGTCTTCTATTTATTTATTTTTTTGTTTTTTGCTTTTTTTTTTAGTTCTTCTCCTTCTCCCTTATTCCCCAGGAGTTTGTTGGTTGAGGGGAGGAAAGTGTTTTTTTTTCTGAAATATTTGAGAGGATTCTCTGTTTTTTTATATCTTTATGCATAATGCATAAGGCTTGTATGTGTGTGTGTATATATATATGTACGTATATATATACATGTATAAATATATATATATATACATACACACACATACAAATATATATATATATATATATATATATATATATATATATATATATATATATATATATATATATATATATATATATATATATATATATATATAAGATGCAGGAACAGAGGACTTAAGGGATATTTGGTTATTAGCTCAGAAGCTCCCATTTGTAACGTTAAATTTCTTCCCCAGATTTCCATTATTGAAACTGTAGTGCGATTATAAATCTCAATACCTCGTTTAATATTTCCAGGATGTTGGGTTTTACTAGGAATGTTTATATATATATATATATATATATATATATATATATATATATATATATATATATATATATATATATATATATATATATATACATACATACATGTATATGTATACACATTATTCATCCCCATATCCCATATTACATTCATATCATATATCCCGACAGCAACATCATTCCTTCACAAAAGCGTAGCTTCATCAAGCATTCATCGACAGGCTCCCACATTCTCGTAATAGTCCCTATGAATATACATATGGATACGTATATCTCTCTCCAATCGAAATATCATAAATATGCATGTAAATTTTTCTGTTGTCCAAAAGACAAAAAGAAAATAATAACAGCAGCTCGTATTCTTTTATTTCAAATGCCCCAAAAATAGAGTTATAGAGAGAGAGAGAGAGAGAGAGAGAGAGAGAGAGAGAGAGAGAGAGAGAGAGAGAGAGAGCGTAACAGTAGTGGGCAATGAATGGTAAAGGTATGAATTAAATAGTTTTATATAAATGTATAGATATATATATATATATATATATATATATATATATATATATATATATATATATATATATATATACTGTATATGTATAATCAAGTGTTTGTGCACGCATGGCTTTATAAATTTTAGCAAAGCAGCGTGTGTGTCATTATACATGTGCACTCGTATTCAAACGTACAGAGAACATTACCTGTACATCACAGACTATAGATTTTACTCTCCCATACATTTCAGACAAAAAACATATATTTGCATACATTTCATTGGTCGAGAATCTAAAAACACCACCGTGCCAGAGTTGTACCAAATATCAATTATATCAGAATCAACCAAAATATATACGGCCGGATGAATAACAGCCCCGAAATGCATGTCCAGATCTCTATTCACATTGGTTCCCATCGCTTTATTAAACAGAGAGAGAACGCTTTCGCAGAGGGAAGCAGACAAGGGCTGAATAAACGGAAAGAGGGAGTGGAAGAGGGGAATGAGAGGGAAAGGCATTTCAAAACTTTATCTTAGGGTGCGTCAGCAGTGCGGTAAAACGTGTTGTAAGTACATGTCGGAGACTTGTCGCATACATGTCACGAACATGTTGAATATATGTCACAAACATGTTGTATACATGTCACAAACAAGTTGAGTACATGTCACTAACATGTTGCATACATGTTTCGAACATCTTGAATACATGTTACGAACATGTTGAATACATGTCACCAACATGTTGAATACATGTCACAAAAACGTTGAATTCATGTCACAGACATGTTGAATACAAGTCAGTGACTTATTGCACACATGTGGCTAACATGTTGAATACAAGCCAATGGCGTATTGGTAGTAAGCACACGGTGGAACTTATTTCGCACAAGGCACAAACATGTTAAATACGAGTCAATGGCTTATTGCGGGTGAGCACACAGAAACTTATCGCACACATGATACAAACATGTTGAATACAAGTCAACGACTTATTGGGGGGAAGGCAGGTAGGAGTTGTAAGGGTCGTTGCAAAGAACCTTCCGCACTGCCTGCAGTGTTCCACTCAAGGGAAACTGCAAGTGGAACTCTCCCGCAATGAATAATCTTTTAAAATCATATATTTTATATCTTTGCTGATTAATCTACAAATGAATTAATAAGCAATTTCATGTTGTAATTATGTCACGCATTCCTCGCAGTGAGATGATAAACTGTTAATATAGAAATTCATACAGAAATGAGTACAGAAATTCAATTCATTTCATATTCTGATCAAAGAGTACGTATAAGGAAGCAATTAGCACCAGATTGGCAGGAGTGGAATACTCCAGGAAATTAATAGAATGTGATAAGAGACTTGAATAGTAATTATGATATATATGATGGATAATTTGTATAGCACAGTTACACACAGCGAAAAATTGACTCCAGTATGGTGGGGAGAGAAAATATTATTGGAATAGGAAGGGAAGTGTATAGCAATAGGGATAGGAAGAGATTTTGTGACTGAAAATAGCAGTAGGGACAGGAAGTGAAATTATGACTGAAAATAGCAATAGGGAGAGGACGTGAAATCGTGACTGAAAATAGCAATAGGGATAGGAAGTGAAATTGTGACTGAAATAGCGACAGGGATAGGAAGTGAAATTGTGACTGAAAATAGCAGTAGGGATGGGAAGTGAAATGTGACTGAAAATAGCAACAGGGATAGGAAGTGAAATTTTGACTGAAAATAGCAATAGGGGTAGGAAGTGAAATTGTGACTGAAAATAGCAATAGGGAAAGGAAGTGAAATCGTGACTGAAAATAGCAGTAGGGATGGGAAGTGAAATTGTGAATGAAAATAGCAATAGGGATAGGAAGTGAAATTGTGACTGAAAATAGCAATGGGGATAGGAAGTGAAATTGTGACTGAAAATAGTAAGAGGGATAAGAAGTAAAATTGTGACTGAAAATAGCAATAGGGATAGGAAGTGAAATTGTGACTGAAAATAGCAACGGGGCTTGGAAGTGGAATTGTGACTGAAAATAGCAATAGGGATAGGAAGTGAAATTGTAACCGAAAATAGCAATATGGATAGGAAGTGAAATTGTGACTGAAAATAACAACAGGGATAGGAAGTAAAATTGTGACTGAAAATAGCAATAGGGATAGGAAGTGAAATCGTGACTGAAAATAGCATTAGGGATAGGAAGTAAAATTGTGACTGAAAATAGCAATAAGGATAGGAAGTGAAATTGTGATGGAAAATAGCAGTAGGGATAGGAAGTGAAATTGTGACTGAAAATAGCAGTAAGGATAGGAAGTGAAATCGTGACTGAAAATAGCAACAGGGACAGGAAGTGAAATTGTGACTGAAAATAGCAGTAGGGATAGGAAGTGAAATTGTGACTGAAAATAGCAATAGGGATAGGAAGTGAAATTGCGACTGAAAATAGCACTAGGGACAGGAAGTGAAATTGTGACTGAAAATAGCAGTAGGGATAGGAAGTGAAATTATAACTGAAAATAACAATACGGACAGGAAGTGAAATTGTGACTGAAAGCATCGATTCTATCTGAAAAACAACCAAGGTAGACATATTTCCATGTAATAAGTATTTCTGGGATATAACTAAAAATAAATATATAATAATGAAGACACAGTTACTCCCATAGACCTTAAGGGAAACCATTCTTAGTAGGCCTATGAAATCACCTAGGGATATAATCCAATTTTCTGATAGGCATCTATAATGCTTCTTGGGGAGTGGGGGGGCGGGTTGGGGCGCAAGTAATTCGTAGGAAATGAAGATTACAGACGAAAAAGGTTTTAACGGATTTGTGAAAATGGGATTTGTGTGTGTTTTTTTTTTTTACTGAAGGATGAGGAAAGCGAGGGAAGGTTTTAATCAGAAATATATATGAAATGAAAAATGGAAAAATTAAAGCATTAGGAAAATGAGGAAAGATTTCTATAAATGATTAGGAAAATGAGGAAAGATTTCTATAAATGATTGGGAAAATGAGGAAAATTTTTTATAAATGTTTAGGGAAATGAGGAAAGGTTTTTATAAATGACTAGAAAAATGAGATAAGATTATTATCATTGAAACAAAAAGGGAAAAAATTAAAGGATTAGGAAAATGAGGAAAAATTGTTATAAATGAAATAAAAAAGGGTAAAATTAAAGAATGAGGAAAATGAGGAAAGGTTTTTATAAATGATTAGGAAAATGAGGTAAGATTGTTATAATTGAAACAAAAAAGGAAAAAATAAAAGGATTAGGAAAATGAGGAAAAATTGTTATAAATGAAATAAAAAAAGGGTAAAATTAAAGGATTAGGAAAATGAGGAAAGGTTTTTATAAATGAAACAAAAAGGGTAAAAAATTAAAGCATTAGGAAAATAAGGAAAGATTGCTATAAATTAAAAAAGGGGAAAAATAAAGCATTAGGAAAATGAGGAAACATTTTTATAATTGAAACAAAATGGGAAAAAAATTAAAGGATAGGAAAATTAATAAAATTTTTTTTATAAATCAAACAAAAAGGGGAAAAGTAAAGCATTAGGAAAATGAGGAAAGATTTTTATAAATGACACAAAAAAAGGCAAAATTAAAACATTAGGAAAATGAGGAAAAATTGTTATCAAATAAAAAAAACAAAAAAGGGAAGAAAGTAAAGCATTAGGAAAATGAGGAGAGATTTTTATAAATGAAACAAAAAGAGGAAAGAGTAAAGGATAAGGAAAATGAGGAAAATTTTTATAAATGAAATAAAAAGGAAAAAATAAAGCATTAGGAAAACGAGGAAAGATTTTTATAAATGAAACAAGTAATAAATACGCCGAAATTTCTCCGGTGCAATCGAGTTTTCTGTACAGCCGCTACAGCGTATAATCAAGGCCACCGAAAATAGATCTATCTTTTGGTGGTCTCGGTATGATGCCGTATGAGCAGCGGCCCATGAAACTTGAACCACGGCCCGGTGGTGGTTTATCCTACACCATTGCCAGACGCACGATTATGGCTAACTTTAACCTTCAATAAAATAAAACCTACTGAGGCTAGAGGGCTGCAATTTGGTACGTTTGATGACTGGAGGGTGCATGACCAACATACCAATTTGCAGCCCTCGAGCCTCAGTAGTTTTAAAGATCTGAGGGCGGACAGAAAAAGTGCGGACGGACAGACAAAGCCGGCACAATAGTGTTCTCTTACAGAAAGCTAAAAAAAAAAAAACCTGCTGAATGAAATGAAATGAGATCTTTACACCCAAAGTCAGATCACAGAATATATATGAGGAACCTAGCCATTTTTTTTCCTTCTAATTTATTTATGTTAAGAAAAGGCACAAAGTCGAAATGATTTTGCAAGACGATATCGATATAATGGATATATATATATATATATATATATATATATATATATATATATATATATATATATATATATATATATATATATATATATATATATATATATATATATATATATATATATATATATATATATATAGATATTGGGGTGTGTCTAGGGGTGAGGAAGAGGGGAGAGGGGTGGTGGCACCCGACAAGTTAATGGCGAGGAAAGCTGATTGTGTCAAATTGACTTTTCCTCGGGAGAATACTCCGAAGGAAGTGCTGATGAAGACCTTAATAATAATAATAATAATAATAATAATAATAATAATAATAATAATAATAATAATAATAATAATGTAGACGACTCTTACTTAAACCTGGAGTTGGGGAAAGACGTAAAGATAAGAAATGAAATAAAGAAGATATTTTGGTAAAGAATCATGTATGGTAATGTTTTCCTTAAGAATAATAGGTCATAGGTCATTTAGGGGTCGTGATGGCCTTAAATGTGCTCTAGTTTTTAAAAGGCACATTGAGGAGTGTCAGGGTAAACAGAGAGAGAGAGAGAGAGAGAGAGAGAGAGAGAGAGAGAGAGAGAGAGAGAGAGAGAGAGAGAGAGAGAGAAATTGGTTGCAGAAATAGTCTGCAAAATGAGTTCATCCTTGGTACAGTAGTTATAGCATGGATACTGTATAATCAGAGAGAGAGAGAGAGAGAGAGAGAGAGAGAGAGAGAGAGAGAGAGAGAGAGAGAGAGAGGAAGCTGCCTCGTCTGCATTTTCCTTCCCCAAGCGAGAGCATAAGTCGAGTTATACGAGCAATAAAGACTGGGAGAAGGTCTTTGAAACACAATAGGCAAGTCGGACATTGAACTTCGTATGACCCAGTAAAGTCACTTGTTTCATCTTGACGGAGGAAATGAGGTAGGAAATGACCTCTCCCGACCTCTCTCTCTCTCTCTCTCTCTCTCTCTCTCTCTCTCTCTCGAGTCTGAGGAGGAGAAGGAGGAAGGGAGGGGGTGACTAGGATAGCCCTGTGAAATCTAATCGAGGAGAGGGTAAAAATAGATAGATATATATATATATAATAAATATATATATATATATATATATATATATATATATATATATATATATATATATATATATATAAAAGTACATACAAACAGGTCTCTCATTTCCCATTAACTACAAAGCTTCGGAATGCTTCCCCCACTTCCGTGTTTGCGTTTTGCGAGTAAACCATTGTTTCCTAAAGCCGTCTTTCATGTGACCCAGTCCACGCGACGCCAGGTCAGGCAAACCAAGAAGTCAGTCCACCGGAAAGAATTTTCACGCTTGGATGAACTTACAAGTCAAAGAGAATTCTAAACGGGTGGAAGTAATTGATGAATATAATGATTTATAATGATCTCTGGAGCCATCAGTCATCATAGACGTCCGGTGATGATGAGTGATGATTAGCTAGAGAGCTCAAAAATAAAAAAAAAGGAATATTAAAAAAATGAATCATATATCAAATTTAAGTCGAGGAAATGACTCAAGACGGGGCAGTTTGATTTTTCAGGACAGGAATAAAACGCGAAGATAATTGATGAATATAATGACTTCAGGAACCATCAGTCATCACAGACGTACGATGATAATGAGTGATGATTAGCTGGACAGCTCAAAAATAAAAAGAATAAAAAAAAATGAACTATATATCAAACTCAGAATGGCAGTAATTAAAAAAAAAGTAAGATGCGCTAAAGTTTCTTCTGCCCAATCGAGTTTTCTGTACAGGCGTATAAATCAAGGGCACCGAAAATAGATCTATCTTTCGGTGGTCCCGGTATAATGCTGTATGAGACGCGGCCCATGGAACTTTGATCACGGCCCGGTGGTGGCCTGGCCTTTATCATATAATTTAGTGTGTTTTATAATTGGAGGGTGGATGATCAACATACCAGTTTGCAGCCCTGAAGCCTCAGTAGTTTTTAAGATCTGAGGGCGGACAGAAAAAAGTGCGGACAGAAAAAGTTCGGCCCGAAAAAAGTGCGGACAAAAAAAAAGTGCGGACAAAAAAAAGTGCGGACCGAAAAAAATGCGGACAGAAAAAATGCGGACAGAAAAAAGTGCGGACAGAAAAAGTGCGGACGGACAGACAAAGCTGACACAATAGTTTTCTTTTACAGAAAACTGAAAAAAATGGACTTTGTAGCAAATCATTCGTGATTCTCCCTAGAAAGATTTTTACAGCCACTTCTAGATGCAAATCGAGGTGACATCCCTTAGTCATACCCTTCGGTGTATCCCTTCGTCATGCTCTTCGGTATACCCTAGCAGGTGGACGGTATTCAATGCCCCAGAACGTTTGAGAACTTCACAAGAGAAAGAAAAGTGATGACTGATGCGTTTTTGGTCGATGGAGCGAGAGGAAGGAGGGGTTAATTGATGATCGGGATTATTGACACGTGGGGAAGAGAGAGAGAGAGAGAGAGAGAGAGATTCAGAGCTTTTGTTCACGATACCTGTAGAATAATAACTGATGTAATGTAGAGAGAGAGAGAGAGAGAGAGAGTTGTTATTCAGTTCTGCAACATTTTGTTCACGATACCTGTGAAACAACACAATTCCATAAGCTGATGTAATGTTGTAACCTTTGAGAAATAATTAGAAAAAATATATTGTAAGTGAGAATCCATAAGTTAGAAACGAGAGATGTTGTTTAACCTTTGAGAGAGAGAGAGAGAGAGAGAGAGAGAGTTGTTATTCAGTTCTGCACACCCACCTTTAAAAATAAAAAAATATCCTTATTTACAGTATTCCAGTGAAACAACATTTCGAATCCATAAGTTGGAAACGAATCTCTCGGAATTCCAGATGTTGTTCATCCTTTGGGTTGTTTAAAAAAAATTAAGCGAAACAACACTTCGAATCCATAAGTCGAAAACGAATCTCTCGGAATTCCAAATGTTGATCAACTGTAGGGTTGTTTTACATTTTTAAATTATTTTATGCCCAGCAGGGCACCCGTAGGATTCCAGATGTTGTCCTACCTTCAGGTTGTTTTAAAAAATTTTTTAAAGATTATTTTATGGCCCAGTAACACGCCCTCATGATTTCCAGATGTTGTTCAACCTTCAGGTTGTTTAAAAAAAATAAAAAAAAAATAGTTTATGGCCCAGTAGCACACCCACCTTTCAAAAAAAAAATTTTTTTTATTAAAAGACTGTATTTACAGGCATTTGATACCATCTACATCAACTCTCGACCAAAAGGAAAAGTAGCCCCTAAGACCGAGGACCATAAGAACGCAAATTGCATCCAAAAAATAGTCGGTTTTGAAACCCTTTCACCTTCTTAAGTAATGATTCTCTCTTTTCTCAACCTGGCCCGCTGCCAAAAAGTGTCCTTGGCCCACCCCAAAATAGGCATTCATAGGAGTTCGTATTTTCTCTAACATATTTACACAAAGACACACACACACACACACACACACACACACACATATATATATATATATATATATATATATATATATATATATATATATATATATATATATATATATATATATATAGAGAGAGAGAGAGAGAGAGAGAGAGAGAGAGAGAGAGAGAGAGAGAGAGAGAGAGAGAGAGAGAGAATTTCACATAGAAAAAAAAAATAATGACAGTCCCTGAATAACAAATGAACACAATCACCGAAGCATGACAACTCATGGAATAGCAACCAGTCAACCAAGAATTGGCAATAAAAGCTGGGGAAAATCATACGAGCGATAAAGAAGGGGAATAATGAGAGAGAGAGAGAGAGAGAGAGAGAGAGAGAGAGAGAGAGAGAGAGAGAGAGAGAGAATTCCTCACAGAAGAAAAAGTGAGAAATTGCAACTAGAAATAATAATAATAATAATAATAATAATAAAAAAGATTTTTCATTCGAGTGTTTTGAAACGAGATATTCCAGTACGTGTAGCACAGGGAAGAGGAACCTTCATGATTTGAGAGAGCCGGAAACGGTAGTGAAGTCAGTGAGGGAGAAAAAGAGGGGGAGGGGGTGAGGGAGATAATGAGGGAGAAAAAGAGGGAGATGGGGTGAGGGGAATAAAAGAGGGAGATGGGATGAGGGAGAAAAAGAGGGAGATGGGATGGGGGAGAAAAAGAGGGAGATGGGGTGTGGGAGAAAAAGAGGGAGATGGGATGAGGGAGAAAAAGAGGGAGATGGGGTGAGGGAGAAAGATAGGGAGATGGGGTGAGGGAGAAAAAGATGGAGATAATGAGGGAGAAAATGATGGAGATAATGAGGGAGAAAAAGAGGGAGGTGGGGTGATGGAGATAATGAGGGAGAAAAAGAGGGAGATATTGAGGGAGATGGGGTGAGGGAGAAGGAGTGAGGGCCATAATGAGGGAGGAAAAGAGAGAGAGAGAGAGATTAAAAAAAAATGTTTTATTATAATCACAAATAATTTTAAATACGGTTTCTGAGAGAGGGAGAGAAAGAGGATATAAAAAAATGAATTCTAATCATAAAGAGAGAGAGAGAGAGAGAGAGAGAGAGAGAGCAGCCAGCCAACCAGTATTGGAGGCCCCAGAAGGCGATGGACGTCTAAAATGATTCTCGATTAAAGTTGACAAACTTCCTCTCTCTCTCTCTCTCTCTCTCTCTCTCTCTCTCTCTCTCTCTCTCTCTCTCTCTCTCAGGAGGGCCTTTCGAAGCGACTTTCTGCTGTCGTCTGCGATAGCTTGGAATCGCAATGACGCAAGACGTCTTCTTCTTCTTCTTCTTCTTCTTCTTCTTCTTCTTCTTCTTCTTCTTCTTCTTAATCTTCTTCTTCTGCCTTTTCTTCTTCTTTTCCTTCTTCTTTCTCTTCCTCTCCTCCTCCTCCTCCTCCTCCTCCTCCTCCTCCTCCTCCTCCTCCTCCTCCTCCTCCTCCTCCTCCTCCTCCTCCTTCTTCTTCTTCTTCTTCTTCTGTATAATGCCGCTTATATATGTATTATGGCGCTGAAATCCTTTTATTCTCCTCTTTCTTTAATAGAGGCCACGATGGGATGGTCTTCCTCCCCGCCCCTCTCTCTCTCTCTCTCTCTCTCTCTCTCTCTCTCTCTCTCTCTCTCTCTCTCTCTCTCTCTCTCTCTAATAACCCAAATGAGAGGCCTAACCTCTCCAAGATGTTGCATTGACGACTTCTTTCTTATGAGAGAGAGAGAGAGAGAGAGAGAGAGAGAGAGAGAGAGAGAGAGAGAGAGAGAGAGAGAGAGAGATCCCAGCCCTTGAGATATATAGGGAATATAAACGACCCCTATTCGTATCTGTCGCCATCTTGTGCCATATGGCTCGGAGATATGAGAGAAAAAGTGACTCTGCTACTCTCTCTCTCTCTCTCTCTCTCTCTCTCTGCCATGCGATTTTCACACCTTATTGTGTAACCACTCATCTTTTTTTTTTTTAGCAATTATTCATGGCGTGAGTTTGCAAGCTCGCCCGTTCCCTTCCCCACGGCATCTCTTGCTGGTCACCCATCCGAGCGTTGACCCCAGAGAGAGAGAGAGAGAGAGAGAGAGAGAGAGAGAGAGAGAGAGAGAGAGAGATTACCTTGACGTTACCACCTGTTCTTACCTGTTCATTATTATTATGTGTATAGAATTCACTCCTGTGTATTTTATGGGAAATAAGGCTTTTATTATTATTATTATTATTATTATTATTATTATTATTATTATTATTATTATTATTATTATTATTATTATTGATTGGTTACCTGGGAACCTCAGGGGAACCTCAGGGGAACCTCAGGGGAACCTCACATACCTCGACAGGTGATACTTGTGGAACACTGTTTCAGAATTCATGGGAGATTATTATTATTATTATTATTATTATTATTATTATTATTATTATTATTATTATTATTATTATTATTATTATTATTATTATTGATTGATTACCCTGGGGAACCTCAGGGGAACCTCAGAGTAACCTCACATACCTCGACAGGTGATACTTGTGGAACACTGTTTCAGAATTCATGGAAGAATATTATTATTATTATTATTATTATTATTATTATTATTATTATTATTATTATTATTATTATTATTATTATTATTATTTTATAGTTATTTTATTATTATTATTCTTGACTGATTACCCTTGGGAACCTCGGGAATCTCAGGGGAACCTCAGGGGAACCTCACATATCTCGACAGGTGATACTTGTGGAACACTGTTTCAGAATTCATTATTATTATTATTATTACTAGATAATATTCTTGACTGATAAACCTGGGGAACCTCAGGGGAACCTCAGGGGAACCTCACATTCCTGGACAGGTGATACTTGTGGAACACTGTTCCAGAATTCATGGGAACCTTGCTACCTGTTCCCCACGGAACGTCGGCTCTGCTGTTGCATTTCTTATGTTCCTGGGTGACGTCTGTGACAGGTAATTATTCGTGTTTGCTTCTTCTAATTTATTGTGATTATTTCGATTTATGGTGAATATGGTGTTCCAAGTTGTTTTTATTTATCGTGATTTTTTATTCCAATTGATGGTGAAGATGGTATTTGTATTTTTTATTTACTGTGATTTTTATTTCAATTTATGGTGAAGATGGTGTTCATACTTTTATTTTATTGTGATTATTTTAATTTATGGTGAATATGGTGTTCAAGCTTGTTTTTATTTATTGTGATTTTTATTTCAGTTTATGGTGAAGATGGTGTTCATACCTTTTTATTTATTGTGATTTTTTTATTTCAATTTATGCTGAATATGGAGTTCAAACTTGTTTTTATTTGTCGTGATTTTTATTTCAATTTATGGTGAAGATGGTGTTCTTACTTTTTTACTTATTGTGGTTTTTATTTCGATTTATGATGAAGATGTGTTCAAACTTGTCTTTATTTATCGTGATTTTTATTTCAATTTATGGTGAATATGGTGTTCCTATTTTTTATTCATTGTGATTTTTATTCATAATTATGGTGAAGATAATGTTCATTGATAGAATTATTACTATTATGCCTCAGTAATAATAATAATAATAATAATAATAATAATAATAATAATAATAATAATAATAATAATAATAATAATATAATAATAATAATAGTAAAATTTTTCAAGCAATGCAAACAGCAGGAATTATTGCTGACAGGAAAATAATAATAATAATAATAATAATAATAATAATAATAATAATAATAATAATAATAATAATAATAATAATAATAATAAAACGAAATTCATCAAGCAATACAAACAACAAGAATTATAGCTGACAAGGAAACAAAAGTAGGGGCGAGGGCGGGGGACGACGACTCCGACCCTATCTTTGAAAATGGCAGAAGAAGAATGTTTAGATTTTTCAGTTATGGTCGACGAGCCACGTCTATGGAAGCCGTCTATCAGCCTTAATGGAAGACGGTACGTTATGTCCATCATATTTTCGGTTTATGGCCGAGACGTTGTCACCACATTTCTCTCCCAGAGAGGGAAGGAGAATCCGAGTCTTGATTTTTGTCGTTTTTATTTTTCTTTCGATTTATTTTCTTATTTTTAATTTATCGGTAGAAGTATCTTTCTTTTGTAGACTTTAGTTCTGTTTGATTTTTAGTTTTCTGTAAAAGAAAACTATTGTGACGGGTTTGTCTGTCCGTCCGGACTTTTTCTGTCCGCCCTCAGATCTTGAAAACTACTGAGGCTAGAGGGCTGCAAATTGGTATGTCAATCACCCACCCTCCAATCATCATACATACCAAATTGCAGCCCTCTAGCCTTAGTAGTTTTTATTTTATTTAAGGTTAAAGTTAACCATAATCGTGTCCGCCCTCAGATCTTAAAAACTACTGAGGCTAGAGGGCTGCAAATTGGGATGTTGATCATCCACCCTCCAGTCATCGAACATACCAAATTGCAGCCCTCTAGCCTCAGTAGTTTTTATTTAATTTAAGGTTAAATTTAGCCATAATCGGCAACGATATAGGCCAGGCCCCCACCGGCCCGTGGTTAAAGCTTCGTGGGCCGCGGCTCATACAGCATTATACCGAGACTACTGAACGTTAGATCCATTTTCGGTGGCCTTGGTTATACGCTGTAGCGGCTGTACAGAAAACTAGATTGCGCTGAAGAAACAAATACAGGAATCTACTTTTATTTCTTAGATTCATGAGAATTCAGACAAATTTTGCTCCCTTAGAAAAATGAATATCTTATATAAACTGTTCATTTTCCCCAAATATATAAAAACACATATAGACAATTTCTTCCTTGAGATATTTCCCGTAGAACTAAACCACAAGTCTCTCTCTCTCTCTCTCTCTCTCTCTCTCTCTCTCTCTCTCTCTCTCTCTCTCTCTCTCTCTCTCTCATTCGTTACTCATATGCATGCATTACTTCTCTTTCCAGCTGGGAGGGTACAATCAAACATTCATATTTTTTGATGAATATTGGAAACTGCAAAAATGATGAAATCTGGTACCTCTGATTTCATTTATTTTAGTCGCCTCTCTCTCTCTCTCTCTCTCCACACCGTTATTCCATCGACACTGTAAGGTCGTAAAAATGATTCTTTCTCTCTCTCTCTCTCTCTCTCTCTCTCTCTCTCTCTCTCTCTCATCTCTTGTCTCTCTCTCTCACCTTTATTACATCGTCATTGTAAGCTCTCTCTCTCTCTCTCTCTCTCTCTCTCTCTCTCTCTCTCACCTTCATTACATCGTCATTGTAAGCTCGTAAATTCTCTCTCTCTCTCTCTCTCTCTCTCTCTCTCTCTCACCTTCATTACATCGTCATTGTAAGCTCGTAAATTTACTCTCTCTCTCTCTCTCTCTCTCTCTCTCTCTCTCTCTCTCTCTCTCCTTCATTACATCGTCATTGTAAGCTCTCTCCACCTTCATTACATCGTCATTGTAATCTCGTAAATTTACTCTCTCTCTCTCTCTCTCTCTCTCTCTCTCTCTCTCTCTCTCTCTCTCTCTCTCACCTTCATTACATCGTCATTGTAAGCTCGTAAATTTACTCTCTCTCTCTCTCTCTCTCTCTCTCTATTAATCTCTTAAAAATGGATCAAGCTCTCAGATGGAGTACTCCATCTTGTCTGGTTCATTCAATCTCTCTCACACCTTCATTACATCGTGATTGTAAGCTCATAAATTAGTAAATTTACTCTCTCTCTCACCGCTATTCCATCGACACAGTAAGGTCGAAAAAATGATTCTTTAATGAAAAATCTCTCTCTCTATCTCTCTGGTTTCTCTCTGTCAAAGTACACACCTTTATTACATCGTCACTGTAAGCTATATAAAAATGACTAAATGAAAAGATCAGATCTCTTTCTCTCTCTCTCAAAAGCTTTTGACTCTCTCTCTCTAATATCTCTCTCTCTCCCTTATTATAACATTGCCATTGGAAGATGGATAAAAGAATTTTCTCTCAGATCTGATTCTCTCTCTCTCTCTCTCTAATATCTCTCTCTCTCTCTCTCTCTCTTAGCTCTTGCTGTTTGTTTATGATTGCATCGACACTGTAAGCTCTCAAGTGACCTTTCTCTCTCTCTCTCTCTCTCTCTCTCTCTCTCTCTCTCTCTCTCTCTCTCTCTCTATCAAATCACAGATAAACTAGGATAAACTTGATAAATCTCTCTCTCTCTCTCTCTCTAAAGTAGGAATCTCTCTCTCTCTCTCTCTCTCTCTCTCTCACAAACTCTCTCTAAAGACCTTCATTACATCGTCATTGTTATGCTCAAATAGCAATTCTATTCTCTCTCTCTTCTCTCTTCTCTCTCTCTCATCTTATCTCTCTCTCACCTTCATTACATCGTCATTGTAAGCTCGCAATATAATACTCTCTCTCTCTCTCTCTCTCTCTCTCTCTCTACTCTCTCTCTCTCTCTCTCTCTACTCTCTCTCTCTCTCTCTTGAAAGGACCTTCATTACATCGTCATTGTAAGCTCAGATAAATTTACTCTCTCTCTCACCGCTATTCCATCGACACAGGAAAATAAGGTCACAATAATGATTCTCTCTCTCTCTCTCTCTCTCTCTCTCTCTCTCTCTCAGCTCTCTGTCATACACACCTTTATTACATCGTCACTGACCATAAGCTCGTGCAAAATAGTAAGGTGCCTCTCTCTCTCTCTCTCTCTCTCTCTCTCTCTCTCTCTCTCTCTCTCTCTCTCTCTCTCTCTCGCCTTTATTATATCGCCATTGTAAGCTCGTAAATTTACTATCTCTCTCTCTCTCTCTCTCTCTCTCTCTCTCTCTCTCTCTCTCTCTCTCTCTTTTATTGCATCGACACTGTAAGCTCTCAAAAGTGACCTCTCTCTCTCTCTCTCTCTCTCTCTCTCTCTCTCTCTCTCTTTCTCTATCATCACAGTAAGCTAGTAAAATGACTCCTCTCTCTCTCTCTCTCTCTCTCTCTCTCTCTCTCTCTCTCTCTCTCTCTCTCTCTCTCTCAAAAGCTTCTCCCACCTATACGAATCTCCTCCAGACCAGTAGATCGTAAAGACCTGTTCTGACAATCGCCCAATGTTTGCAAAGATATTAACAGAAGTATCACGAGGTAATTGCTTTCTTTGAAAGCGTGATGGATCATTTAAAGAGAAATTATTATTTATTCTGCCTTGATTGGGGATTGTCTCTTCAGGATCGAATCTTTTAGCTTCGTCCTCAAGTCCTGAGTGAAAAATGCGCCGAAGTTTCCTCGGCGCAATCGAGTTTTCTGTACAGCCGATACAGCGCATATTCAAGGCTACCTAAAACAGATCTATCTTTCGGTGGTCCTGGTATAATGCTGCATGAGCTGTTGCCCATGAAGCTTTAACCACGGGCCGGTGGTGGGCTATCCTATACCATTGCCAGAAGCAAGATTGTGCTAACTTCAACCTTAAATAAAATGAAAACTACCGAGGCTAGAGGGCTGCAATTTGGTGTGTTTGATGACTGGAGGGTGGGTGATCAACATACCAATTTGCAGCCCTCTAGCCTCAGTAGCTCTTAAGATCTGAGGGCGGACTTATCGCATTCTTGTCAATCACATATTCTGCAACTTATCACATACACATAACAAAAGCTTATTTACAACTTATGACATACATGTCCCGAACATGTATTTGAAACTTATTGCATACATGTATATATATATATGTATATATATATATATATATATATATATATATATATATATATATATATATATATATATGTAACATCCATAACTCTGTCTCCACTCCTATCTCAAAAGGAAGTGAAGGACATATCGTCCGCCCCTCCACATTCTCCTCCTCAGAGAGTGAGGCAATAAACACATCCTTTTTAGACCTCCTGGGAAATTTGCTGCAGCTCTTGGTCAGGGGAGGGGGTGTCCCAGGATATCACATAATTATCTCAACATTTTATATTTATTTTTCGTTGGGGGTGAAAACAACAGTAACTCACTGTATATATATATATATATATATATATATATATATATATATATATATATATATATATATATATAGGACCTCATTTGAGCAGGATATTATCTAATTGAGATTTTTTATTAAAAAGATTGCAAGCATTCAAGGACTATCTGCCCTCATCTTCTGGTAGATTTTCTGTTTATAAATCTCAGTTAGATACCATTCTGTTTAAATGAGGTCTTGGTAATATATATATATATATATATATATATATATATATATATATATATATATATATATATATATATATATATTACAGTATATATACATATATATATATATATATATATATATATATATATATATATATGTATATATGTATATAGAAATAATCAGCACGCAATCATGTTCCACTTAGAAATAATCGACACACAGAAATAAATTTCTGACTCACATCAGGATCGAACCCAGGTCTTTCAATTGAAAGACAAGACTGCTGCCAACTAAGCCACAGAAGTCATAAAAGAAGTTGGAACCCGCCCAGGTAAAGCCTTAGGTACAGTGGTACTCAGGTTCCAACTTCTTTTAAGCCTTGTGTGGCTTGGTTTGCAGCGGTCTGGTCTTTCAATTGAAAGAACTGGGTTTGATCCTCATGTGAGGAATACTTAGGTCAACAGGAGACAAAATAATTTTTCTGGAAAATTCACCCAAGTTGTTTCTCCCTGTGGGATTGATCTCGGTATAGTTATGATTATTGATTTATGAATCTGTATGTTTTTAATTACTAAAAGAATCGCAATTTATATAATATTAAAAGCCTTTTGCAGCATATAATCCAGGCTGTTAATTAGGAATAATCATTATTTCATATATTGGAATTTATCTTTTGCCAGTAAAAAAAATCTTAGGTACAAAGAGAGAGAGAGAGAGAGAGAGAGAGAGAGAGTGCATGCAAACACGTGCGTCTGTTACAGTAAGATTAGATATAAAGAGAGAGAGAGAGAGAGAGAGAGAGAGAGAGAGAGAGAGAGAGAGAGAGAGTATGCAACTGCCTGTGCCTGATACAGTAAAACTTTATGTCACAGTAAAACTAAGGTATAAAGAGAGAGAGAGAGAGAGAGAGAGAGAGAGAGAGAGAGAGAGAGAGAGAGAGAGAGACTTTAACAAAATAATCCCTTTTCATCACACTCTACCATTTCTTATTTATCTCTTGCCAGTGAAAAACCCACAGAGAGAGAGAGAGAGAGAGAGAGAGAGAGAGAGAGAGAGAGAGAGAGAGAGAGAGAGCGCATGCCACTGATTGCGGGAAGACCCACCGAGGAGAAGGAGAAGTGTGGGCAAGAAATTATGTTACTCTAATGGCTGTGCCATCAAACTCAGCTCAACATTAACATAATGTTTGGGTCTCCGGGTGCCGTGCTGTCGCTGGCAGGAGGATCTTCTGCTTTCTGCTTCTGCAGCAGGAGCAGCAGCAGCAGCAGCAGCAGGAACAGCAGCAGTCAGGGAGAGCCAGCTAGCTGTCTGTCTGTCTATCTGTCTGCTTGGCTGCCTGCTGTCTCC
The DNA here is from genome assembly GCF_040412425.1 of Macrobrachium rosenbergii. Taxonomy (NCBI): domain Eukaryota; kingdom Metazoa; phylum Arthropoda; class Malacostraca; order Decapoda; family Palaemonidae; genus Macrobrachium; species Macrobrachium rosenbergii. Next base: position 1,412,991 of record NC_089786.1, read on the forward strand.
AGAGATGTCCCTTCTTCAAGTCGTTTTTTTCATATAACATGATTTTGTTAATGAGAGTCGATGGTTTTGTTAATGAAAGTCAGTGATTTTGTTAATTAAATGATTGAATTTTTTTTTATGAAAATTGATGATTTTGTTAATGAAAGTCGATGATTTTGTTAATGAACGTCAGTGATTTTGTTAATTAAATGATTGAATTTTATTTAATGTAAATTGATGATTTTGTTAATGAAAGTCAGTGATTTTGTTAATTAAATGATTGAATTTTTTTTTAATGAAAATTGATGATTTTGTTAATGAAAGTCGATGATTTTGTTAATTAAAAATTAATTTTTTAATGAAAATTGATGATTTTGTTAATGAAAGTCGATGATTTTGTTTATAAAATTATTGATTTTATTAATGAAAATTGATGATTTGTTAATGAAAGTCGTTGATTTTTTAAATAAAATTACTGATATTGTTAATGAAAATTGATGATTTTGTTAAAGAAAGTCAATGATTTTGTTAATGAAATTACTGATTTTGTTAATGAAAGTCGTTGATATTGTTAATGAAATTATTGATTTTGTTAATGAAATTGATGATTTTGTTAATGAAAGTCGATAATTTTATTAATGAAATTATTGATTATGTTAATGAGAGTCGATGATTTTGTTAAAGAAAACTGATGATGTTTTTAATGAATGCCGATGATTTTGTTAATGAAAGTCAGTGATTTTGTTAATTAAAATCGATGATTTTATTAATGAAAGTCATTGATTTTGTTAATGAAAGTCGATGATCTTGTTAATAAAAGTCGATGATTTTGCTAGTGAAAATTGATGATTTTGTTAATGAAAGTCGATGGTTTTGTTAATGAAATAATTGATTTTGTTAATGAAATGGATGATTTTGTTAATGAAAGTCAGTGGTTTTGTTAATGACAGTCGATGGTTTTGTTAATGAACGTCGATGATTTTGTTAATGAAAGTATTGATTTTGTTAATGGAAGTCGTTTATATTGTTAATGAAATTATTGATTTTGTTAATGAAGTTGATGATTTTATTAATGAAAGTCGATGATTTTGTTAATGAAATTATTGATTTTGTTAATGAAGGTTGATGATTTTGTTAAAAGAATTATTGATTTTCTTTATAAAAGTCGATGATTTTGTTAATGAAAATTTATGATTTTGTTGATGAAAGTCAGTGATTTTCTTAATGAAAACTGATGTATTTGTTAATGAAAATCGATGATTTTGTTAATGAAAATTGATGATCAATGATTTTGGTAATGAAAACTGATGTATTTGTTAATGAAAGTCGATGATTTTGTTGATGAAAGTCGATAATTTTACAATCCCACACACCTCAAAGTAGACTATATATATATATATATATATATATATATATATATATATATATATATATATATATATATATATATATATATATATATATATATATATATATATATATATATATGAAATGTTTCATCATTCACAATAATCTCCCTCTGACAGCATTTCCTCCGAATTGGCGGAACCCGGCTGTCTTTTATCGCAGATAAAAACAGCGATGTACACTTCCTCAGAGAGAGAGAGAGAGAGAGAGAGAGAGAGAGAGAGAGAGAGAGAGAGAGAGAGAGAGCAATAAACACAATCTTTCTCCTCTCGTGGGAAATTTCCACCGGCGCATGATATGGGCCAAGCGATGTTCACATTCTCCAACTGGGGACAATGACGATTTTTATATTCTTTTTGTTTATTATATTTAATCTGCTGTTTTCCTCGTCGTGTTGTGCCCTGAGGGGTTGAGGGAGGGGGCGGTGGAGGGGGCCGGGGACAGGTCGTGAATTTTCCTACACATACTGCGCCACTCACCTCTGTATTACAGTAGTTCCCAAATTCCTTATCTATCGGATCATTTCCATTCTTGCAGATAAGCATCTCCAAAGACTCTTCTTATCCCTCATCTATCCTAGATTTCAGAGCCAAGTACCCTTTATCCTTGAACCTGTTCTCTTCC
>NC_089786.1:1417500-1420000 GCF_040412425.1 Macrobrachium rosenbergii
GAGAGAGAGAGAGAGAGAGAGAGAGAGAGAGAGAGAGAGAGAGAGAGAGAGAGAGAGAGAGAGAGAGAGAGATATGGAGAGAGAGAGAGAGAGAGAGAGAGAGAGAGAGAGAGAGAGAGAGAGATTCTGGAAAACATGAAAGGATCTTTAGAATTCCCCTGATCCAACAAAAAAAAAAGAAAATGATTACAAAAAATTGTGATTTTCTGCTTCTGATTCTCATCAATAGGGACAAAATTACGTCCCTTTGAATCCTTGATGAATTTCGATAACAGATATTACACGCGTAAATCGTTTCTAGTCAAGCTTGACAATTTTTTTATATTATTATTTTTTTTATATTCCTTCGTCTCAAAGAGTTTTTGATATACCTGTTTCTTACGGGATTTTTTTTTTTTTCAGTCTGGAGAGATTCTTCTGTTGTATTCCTGGGATAAAATAATCTATTAGATACTGAGGCACTTTTAGATTTTGAAAGGAAGGACTTTTGGGACTTAAAACTGAAGAAATTATGGCTTAAATACTGGCTAATACTTATTGAAGGGCTTTTGGACTTGTGAAAGGAAGTACTTTTGGGACTTAAGACTGATGAAATTATGTCCTAAATACTGTCTGATACTTAGTGAAGGACTTTTGGAATTTTGAAAGGAAGGACTTTTGGGACTTAATTATGAAACGAAGGACTTTTGGGACCTAATTATGAAAAGAAGGACTTTTAGGACTTGATTCTAATGAAATTCTTCTATGTATTCATGGTTTAAAAACTACTTAATACTTATTGAAGCACTTTTGGACTTATGAAAAGAGGAACTTTCGGAACTTTGCTCTAACCTACGCCTATGAATGAAGCAAATTTTGGTCCAAATTTTAGTTTGCTGTAAAAGAAAACTATTGTGCCGGCTTTGTCTGTCCGTCCGCGCTTTATTCTGTCCGCACTTTTTCTGTCCGCCCTCAGACCTTAAAAACTATTGAGGCTAGAGGGCTGCAAACTGGTATGTTGATCATCCACCCTCCAATCATCAAACACACCAAATTGCAGCCCTCTAGCCTCAGTAGCTTTCATTTTATTCAAGGTTAAAGTTAGCCGTAATCGTGCCTCTGGCAACGATATAGGATAGTCCACCGCCTGACCGTGGTTAAAGTTTCATGGGTTGCGACTCATACAGCACTATACCGAGAGCACCGAAAGATAGATCTATTTTCGGTGGCCTTGATTATACGCTGTAGCGCTGTACAGAAAACTCGATTACGCCGAAGAAACTTCGGCGCATTTTTTACTTGTTTATTTTTATTTTTCATTTAAATTTCCGCATCTTTCCATCTTCATCTTTTTATAAACTGATCTAATTTGTTTAAATTTTTTGTATTGAATATTATTAATATTTGTAATTTTTTTCAAAGCTTCCAAATTTTCAACCATTTTCTTACCTTTATTTATAAACTGATCTAATTAAAAAAAAAAACATCTTGTATGGAACAATATTAAGATTTTTAATTTTTTTCAAAGCTTCCTAAATATTCAACCGTTTTCTTACCGTTGTTTATAAATTGATCTTATTGTTTTTCTCATTTTTTGCATGCAGTGTTATTTGAATTTTTTTTCGATATCTTTTATTCTGTCATCTTTCAATTTTTTCTAATTTTGACCTAAAGTTCCCGTAATATTCCACCGTTTTCTTACCTTTGTTTTTGTTTTTCCTCTTCTTTTTCAAGTAATATCATCTAGACTTTTATTAATTTTTTTCAACAGATTTCTTACTTTCGTTATTCAATATTAATAATGTCGACCTCAAGTTCCAACTTACTTTGATTTTCAAAAGGATTCCTTTCACTTCCTGGTTTCCATCTTCAAAGTTTTTGGAGGAGTTTACGCCTTTCTCTCACCCCCTCCCCCTCCCCTCCCCTCACCTTTCCCCTTCCTCCACTCTCATCCCTTCCCATCTACTCCCTCCTTTCCCCTTCCCATCCTCTCCTGTATCCCTCTCTGCTCCCCTCTCCGCCCCTCCCCTCCCCCCTCTCCCCCCCCCTCCCTTCCCCCCCATCCCCTCCTCTCCCCCCCCCCTCCCTTCCCCTCCCATCCCCTCTCTTCCTCCTCCCCTCACCTCCTCTCCCCTCCACTTCCCCTCCCATCCCCTCTCATCCCCTCCTCCTGTATCCCCTCCCCTTCCCTCCCTTCCCCCTCCTTCACCTTTCCCTCCTTACCCTTTCCCCTCCTCTCCCCTTCCCATCCCTCCACTCCTTTCCCTCTCATCTCCTTCCCCCCTCCCATCCCCTCCCTTCCTTTCACCTCCTTTCCCTCTCCTCTCCTCCCCCCCCCCTCCTCCCCCCCCCCCTCCCCTCCTCCACTCCCCCCTCCCCTCCCCTCCCCCTTCCTCTTCTTTTTATTTTTAGCATTTTGAGTTTACCAATATTCCCAGCCCATCGTTTCCCAAGAGCGTTTAGGTAATTTTCGATCCCCTCCCATCTCCCTCCCCTTCCCTCCCTCTCTCCCCCTCCCCAT
>NC_089786.1:1425000-1450000 GCF_040412425.1 Macrobrachium rosenbergii
TATCAACGCCTCCCACTGCCCGTTGGATAGACGAGACAGCGCTATGCCTGAATTACGGAGTCATTAATTACATTTGCCTCTAATTCTGAAGAGTTTGATTTTCATTGTGTCGATATTCGTCAGCGGAGGAAAGAACGAAAGCCTCGGGTATAATATAAGATATTAAACTTCATTGTGTATGTATGTGTGTATGTTTGTATGTATGTATATATATGTATGTATGGATGTGTGGATGGATGTATGTTTAGGTAGAATATTTTACTGTTGATTGTTAAATGATTGTACGGTCAGTGTTATTCGTTTTTTTTTATAGAATTTCCGTAAGGTACGGAAATGTAAAGAAATTATATATATATATATATATATATATATATATATATATATATATATATATATATATATATATATATATATATTCTATATATATAAATTATATACGTATATATATATATATATACATATATGTATGTATATACTGTATATATACACTATTTGTCATGTATATACTCCTCTCTATTTCCGGCTCTCTATATATATTCTTCCTCAGTCATTCTCACCAATCCATCCATATATTTTTGTCTAGGTCTTCCTCTTGGCCGACTTCCATGATTTTGCCAGTATTCTTGTCTTCTCACTATGTGACCCACAAACCACATTTGTCTACATACATCATTATATCGATATATTCACATCCTTCTCCAAAACCACATTTCTGATTTCATCTGTTCAAAGGAACTAGAAAAATTAAAGCGATATATTCACAAGATTTCTGAAAGAGAAAATTAAAGAGAGAGAGAGAGAGAGAGAGAGAGAGAGAGAGAGAGAGAGAGAGAGAGAGAGAGAGAGATTTCTAAACAGCAAATTTGAACAACGCCGAAGCCATTATGATGGTCTCGTGCGCAGAGCTCACGGAATAAAATTCGAAACGAGAAACAAAAAAATCCCTTCGGAGGAACCAAGGTCAGGTATATAAATCAATAATAGCTCTGTAACTGAAAGCTTTTGTTTACGCGTCTTTCTTTTGTTAACGTCGCTGCTTTTGTTTTCTTTTCGTGAAGTGTTTTTTTTTTTGGGAGGAGTTTTTTTGGGGCCTTTATTCTCTCGTTAGCTTGGCGTCATTGGGAGGGGGGGCGTGGTATACCCCTGGTGTAATCAGATGTAAATATTGACAGTTCGTTAGTTTCAGATTTCAGGTTTTTGAATTCATGGTTGTTTTGTTGGAAATATTATAAGGAATAGGAAAGATATATTAATATATATATATATATATATATATATATATATATATATATATATATATATATATATATATACATACATACATATATATATTTATATAATTTGTCAATATTATTTTTCTTATTAATTATTTATTATTTATTTCTGTTATTATTTATTTTTACTTCTGCTTCAATTTCTTTATTTTTTATTTTTTTTTTACAAAATAATTCCATTTCCTATCTCCAGATTATCTACGTTTTTCAATTCTCTTATTTGTTAGTTTATAATTATAATAAAAATCTCTATAAATATTTCATGAGAGAGAGAGAGAGAGAGAGAGAGAGAGAGAGAGAGAGAGAGAGAGAGAGAGAGAGAGAGAGAATACCAGTCACTGGTATTTAATGGTCTCCACTCCTTCCTGGTATGTTTGTTTTCCATTCCTTGTTATCTTATGGTCTCCACTGCTTCCTGGTATCCTCTGGTCTCCAATCCTTCCTGGTATCATGGTATCTTCCTGTCTCCAAATTTCCCTGGTCTCTACTTCTTGATATCCTTTGGTCTCAACTCCTTCCTGGTATCCTCTGGTCTCCAATCCTTCCTGGTCTTAACTCCTCCTTCCTGGTATCCTCTGGTCTCCAATCCTTCCTGGTATCCTATGGTCTCCGCTCCTTCCTGGTATCCTCCAGTCTCCAAACCTCTCTGGTCTCCACTTCTTGATATCCTATGGTCACACCTTCCTGGTATCCCCTGGTCTCCAAACCTCCCTGGTCTCCACTTCTTGATATCCTATGGTCACACCATCCTGGTATCCTCAGGTCTCCACTCCTTCCTGGTATCCTCAGGTCTCCACTCCTTCCTGGTATCCTCAGGTCTCCACTCCTTCCTGGTATCCTCCGGTCTCCAAACTGCCCACGCCCCCTCTGGTACCCCTCCCTAGTCCCTGGTATCTCCACCTCCTGAAGGCCCTCACGAAGAGTCTCCTCTTCCCTGACAGGTTTGTATCTCCGGTCGGCTGTGTGGAAGGGGAAAGTCATGGAATGTGATGTTGGAGGGGAGAGGTTTAGGGAAAGCCCTCCCTAAGGGACAAGGGGGTCCTTTGGAAAGGGGGCGGCGGTCGCTACGGAGAGGAGGCTTAGGACGTGATTTTAAAGGTGTATAGTCAGGGACTTTAAGGGACTTGTAATGTTACACTCGAGGGGAGACGTTTGGGGAAAGTCCTCCCTAAGGGACAAGGGGGCCTTTGGAAGGGAGGCTACGTGGGTGGGTTGGGGTTTAGGACTTGATTTTAAAGTGGTATAGTCAGGGACTTTCAGGGACTTTCAGGGATTTGAGGGGAGTAGGATTAGGGAGGACCTAAAATGGGAATGATCAACAGGGAAGGTTTGAAGTGAATATTCCTTTTCTTCTTCCTCCTCCTCCTCCTCCTCCTCCTCCTCCTCCTCCTCCTCCTCCTCCTCCTCCTCCTCCTCCTCCTCCTCCTCCTCCTCCTCCTCCTCCTTCTTCTTCTTCTTCTTCTTCTTCTTCTTCTTCTTCTTCTTCTTCTTGTGTTTCTTTCAGGACCTTCCATATTTGTGTATACGAGTATATCCCTTACAACGAAAAGGGGAATAGGGGAATGGAAATATTGTTTTTGGTCGATTTCTTTCCTGTTTTATGCTTGATTCTCTCCCTCTCTCTCTCTCTCTCTCTCTCTCTCTCTCTCTCTCTCTCTCTCTCTCTCTCTCTCTCTCTCTCTGTGTTCCCCCTTCTTCCTCGTTTATGGCTCCATTGACTTGAAAATTTCACACGTAGGAATTGACCAGGTTTGAATACAGTTTATTTTTTACGCCGCGCTTCTAAATCTTCCAGGTGGATATTCATACATACATAGATATGTATAGAGAGAGAGAGAGAGAGAGAGAGAGAGAGAGAGAGAGAGAGAGAGAGAGAGAGAGAGAGATGATATGATTCAACGTCAACAAGCAATGTCAAGAGAAAGTATGAAAAATCAATAATATGTGTAACATTTTGTGCGACTTAATTAGAGAGAGAGAGAGAGAGAGAGAGAGAGAGAGAGAGAGAGAGAGAGAGAGAGAGAGAGAGAGAGAGAGAGATATGATTCAACGTCAACAAACAATGTCAAGAGAAAGTATGAAAATCAATAATATATGTAACATTTTGCGCGACTTAATTAGAGAGAGAGAGAGAGAGAGAGAGAGAGAGAGAGAGAGAGAGAGAGAGAGAGAGAGAGAGAGAGAGAGTAATTTTATGTAAGACTTAATTATAGAGACAAGAAAACAGTCACTCTACAATATTGACCTTTAATTGTAGAGACAGGAAACCAATCACTACACAATATTGACCTCCTGTACCGATATAAAAATAAACCATTCTCTTTCCCAAATACCTGTATATATACATATAATATATTTTGGTTTTAAATCTGAATAAAATACAAACCCAAAATCCAGTAACCATAGGCGTTGGATGGACAGCTTTCATAAACAGATCAGTCTATCAGTCAATCAGGATTTGTGTGCGTGTGTTTTCTTTTCACAGCTCGTATTATTTTGACAAATATTATTCTCATTTCAGCTAAAGTCACAGGACAAAATGTAATTCATTACAGATTCTTTTTCATGATTATTTTTTTTTTTTCCTGTTGGAGAATCATTGGAGTTTCTTTTTGACAATTTCATTTTTCCTGTAGGAGAATCGTTACAGAGTCATTACAGATTCTTGTTTACAATTATATTTTTCATGGAGGAGAATCATTAATGAGTCTTTTTACAATTACTTTTTCCCATAGGAGAATTTACAATTACTTTTTCCCATAGGAGAATAATTACTGATTCTTTTTTTTGAATTACTTGTTGCCTGTGGGAAAATCATTACAGATTCTGTTTTACAATGGCTATTTTTTTACCGTAGGAGAATCACAACAGATTCTTGTGTACAATGACTTTTTTCCTGTCGGAGAATCATTACAAATTCCTTTTTACAATTCCTTCTCACCCCAAGGAGAATCATTACAGATTCTTCTTTACAATTACTTTTTCCTGTAAGAGAATCATTACAGATTCTTCTTTACAGTTACTTTTTTCCCGTCGGAGAATCACTACAGATTCTTTTCAACAATTGCCTTTTTCCGGACGAACCTTATCCTGTATGGAAATCAATTACAAAGTCACAGATTATTTTATTTGTCTTTCCTGTAAGAGAAATATTACCCCCAAGAAAACCACGAGACGAATCGCATTTTGGAACGGGAAAAAAATCCGTGGATTTTGCCGCCGTTAAGAAGAATCCATCGTTTGACGGGAGTCCAGAATCCTTGAGTTTTTAAAAAAACAAGAATGAATATAGTTCTGTTGCCTGGAGTTTAAAAAGATTATAAATAACAAAGAGAACTTGTTTAGATAAATGTGACTACCCAAATGATTTGTAGTCAAATCATGGGAGTATTATTATTATTATTATTATTATTATTATTATTATTATTATTATTATTATTATTATTATTGTTACTAAGAAGATGAACCCTATTCATATGGAACAAGCCCCCCAAAGGGGCCAGTGATATTATTATTATTATTATTATTATTATTATTATTATTATTATTATTATTATTATTATTATTATTATTATTATTATTGAGGAGATGTGACGGATGGCCTTGTGGTCAATGTCTAACAATGGCACGCGTGGGTTGGCGTAGCCTACGTCAGCCGTCTCCTACCCTGGGCTATACAAGTAACTCTTACCTGGAAGGAAGTGATATAACCCTGTTATTTGATGTTATAGTACCCTTGTATCAGTCCCAATTACATCTGTCATAATTGATCCCATTTTCGTCGGAATTTTGGGTCAAGTGAAACTCACCGCTGACGACCTTGTTAGCGTGTAATGTCTTCTATGTTTACAAAGCTGGAAATTACATCCTCCGATGCCAGCAACGAACAAAACACTGACTTAGACGTGACGGTGCTTATTCAAGTTTCTTTAAGCTAACTCTGAGTCGCTGAGGTTGGACACGAACTGAACGGGATTGTGATGGATAGCGTGAATACTATACATAGCACGGCTGATGTCATGACGTGACGTGACGTAAAGTGACGGTGACGTGATGGTATAATGTGAATGAGCTTTTAATCGGTGGCTGTTTTCTCACAGAAAGGCGAGATTAAAATTGAAATGACGTTTGGAATTAATGGGGTCAAGTCGTGAAAATGTTATAAATAAGGTGATATATAAAATTAATTCAGTTATGGTGTCACGCTTTGTATTCTGAAGCACTGAGAGAGAGAGAGAGAGAGAGAGAGAGAGAGAGAGAGAGAGAGAGAGAGAGAGAGAGAGAGAGAGAGTCACTTTGCAAGCTTGCAGTGCTAATGCGACAGCTGCAGGGGAGAGAGAGAGAGAGAGAGAGAGAGAGAGAGAGAGAGAGAGAGAGAGAGAGAGAGAGAGAGAGAGAGGAATAAAATATAATATGCTTTATTTTCATGCTTGGAGAGAGAGAGAGAGAGAGAGAGAGAGAGTAAGAGAAAATAATTATACTTTTTTTACCTGCTTGGATAGAGAGAGAGAGAGAGAAAAAAATAACCGTACTTCATTTTCCTGCTTTGAGAGAGAGAGAGAGAGAGAGAGAGAGAGAGAGAGAGAGAGAGAGAGAGAGAGAGAATAAAACAAATAAAACCGAACCAGACACCAGGTCTCATCATTTTTCAGTTTTCAATATTCATCTGAAACATGAATGTTTGATCGAGCCCTCCCAACTGGAAAGAGAAATAATGCATTCATGTGAATGACGAATGAGAGAGAGAGAGAGAGAGAGAGAGAGAGAGAGAGAGAGAGAGAGAGAGAGAGAGAGAGAGACTCTCTAATACATTCGTTATACCTCTTCATAAATCGTTCCTCGATTTCTTTTCCCCTCTTCTCTCCTTTCTTCTTTTTCTTCTTCTTCTCCTGACCCCCTGCTTCATAAATTTTGGGAGACGATGCCACGCGTCTTATTTTTCTTCGCCCGTTCGAAGTTTGGCCGCCATCTTTCTCGGGTCTTGCCGTCATCAAAATTTCAATAACGGGTAGAGATCAACTGGAGATTTGTTTCTCCTAACAAATGATTCATAGTGCAACTGCTTTGAGGTTTTCCTCCTGTTACACCTTTCAAACTTTTCACTGGCAATTCCCGTTTCTGCTGATAAATTCCAGCTGTAAAATCCAGTAATATATTATTCTATATAAAATGTATCCTTACATGATTATGGTGGAAGAACTGATGGAATGAAATTGCCCTTCATATCCAGGCTATGAAGAAGTGTACGATACGGAGTTGAGTGGCGCAGTGTACGTTGATAAATTTGACCAGGGTACAGGTGAGGGCCGCATTGTATGTTCAGGAAGTCGACGCACTGTTTGTGAGCTCTGTGTATGTGAAGGAACGGGGTTAAAGCTTAGGTTTTTATATCACAAACATTTTGACATCATTTTCATTTTGTGGTAAATTAAAAAGACTTGAATTTATTGTTTATTGCGAAGATGGAAAGTGAATTATGTATTTAATTTTTTTTAATGTGGGAAAATGTTTGGCTTTATTTTGTTCGTGAATATCAAAAGTAATTTCAGCGCATTTAGAACATATTAATTCGAGGTTCGAATTAGGTACTGGGTTGCTAGTCACATGTAAGTCGTAGCTGGGTGTTTGGAGAGAGAGAGAGAGAGAGAGAGAGAGAGAGAGAGAGAGAGAGAGAGAGAGAGAGAGAATAAAAGTGAGTGAACAGTATATCACACCATAATGTGTACCTTAATGCAGTTAGAAACCACAGGAGGGCCTCGACTTCTGAAACCATTCGTCAGAACTCTCTCTCTCTCTCTCTCTCTCTCTCTCTCTCTCTCTCTCTCTCTCTCTCTCTCTCTCTCTCTCTCTGCCCCAACTTAGTCCCAGGTCCCAACTTTCTTGTGGGGAAGATTTGCAGGCACAAACAAAACAAGTTTGTTTTCCTCACTCTTTCATCCCAGTAAAAAAAAAAAACTGCGCGTCTTCCCCAACACAGATTTCCCACTTTCATGAGTTTTCTTTGGGGTGGGGGGTGGGCAAGGGGAGGGGAGGGATGGAGAAGGGGAAGGGAAGGAGGGGAGGGGAGGGGAGGGGGAAGGGGAAAGGGGGAATTTTTATATATATATATATATATATATATATATATATATATATATATATATATATATATATATATATATATATATATATATATATATATATATATAAATGATAAACTTGTCAAAACTGTTTTTTTTCAAGCTATCATGAGAAATTGAAAAAGAGACCCAGATGATAAACTTGACGGGGAGGGATGGGAAGGGAAGGAGAGGGAGGGGAGGGGGAGGGGGATGGGAAGGGGAAATGGAGGAATTTTGCCGTGTTGTATATATATATATATATATATATATATATATATATATATATATATATATATATATATATATATATATATATATATATATATATATATAATAAACTTGTCAAAACTGTTTTTTATTTTTCAAGCTATCATGAAAAAAAAAAAAAATATAAACTTGACGGAACAGTGCTTTGTTTTGTCAATAATCTCTCTCATATCTTTTTTTTTTTTTTTAATAAGAGAGCGAGCGGAATGGTATTACAAAAATAAAAAAAAAACTGCAGAATAAAACTGCAGTCTTCAGATCGCAATAATTCAGGTAGAGAGGAATCCCCAGGCCATAAATTCAAACTCTCCCCGAATTTGGAAGTAGCAAACACAGCTCTAAAAGTTCTAAAACTCAAAAAAAAAAAAAAAAAAAAGATTCACGCTGGGAAGTTTATAAATCAGTCGTTAAGTTTTTTTTATTTTTTTTTTTTTTTGGTTTTATGAGCCCCTAAAGGATAAAGTTTTCTCCGCTTGGCAGAACTTTATATGAATTGTTATCATTCACGAATACAACAGATTGTTGCTACATTGTTTCTGTGTGTTTTTTTTTTGAGAGTGGAATTTTTTTTTTGTGAGTGGAAATATTATTTTTTTTGAGTGGAAATATTATTTTTTTTGGCAGTGGAAATATTATTTTTTGTGAGTGGAAATATTAATTTTTTTGTGAGTGGAAAATATTTTTTATGTGAGTTGGAATATTATTTTTTTGTGAGTGGAAACAATTTTTTTGTGAGTGGAAATATGATTTTTTTTGTGAGTGGAAATATTATTTTTTTGTAAGGGGAAATATGATTTTTTTTGGTGAGTAGAAACATTATTGTAGAAACATTATTTTTTTGAGTGGAAATATTATTTTTTTGTGAGTGGAGACATTATTTTTTGTGAGTGCCTAAGATATTATGTCCCCTAAATTTGTAATGGATATAACGTTGCTTACTTCTCTCTCTCTCTCTCTCTCTCTCTCTCTCTCTCTCTCTCTCTCTCTCTCTCTCTCTCTCTCTCGCATGTAGCGAGGGATTTCCTAACACTTTGTGGTTCAAAAGTTCCTTTCACCTTCCTTTGTCCAAGTAAACGCTGCCGTCTTACAGGGCTTCGATTTTCAGCTTACATGTGGAAATGTTTAGACGAGCTCCTCTCCGAAGTGGGAGAAGGGTTGGGAAACCTATCTTTGAGAGAGAGAGAGAGAGAGAGAGAGAGAGAGAGAGAGAGAGAGAGAGAGAGAGAGAGAGAGAGAGAAGAGAATCTTTGCTCTCTGTTTCAACTGAGTCTATAATAGAACATGATTACAGGTTTCAATGAAACAAAGTTTCTAATGGAATGACATTCTCGTAAAAATCTCTCCTCTCTCTCTCTCTCTCTCTCTCTCTCTCTCTCTCTCTCTCTCTCTCTCTCTCTCTCTCACACACACACACACACACACACACACACATATTTCAGGGAATAAGATTCACTAAAAGTATGAAACACAGAATAATTATAACCAGCATCTCTCTCTCTCTCTCTCTCTCTCTCTCTCTCTCTCTCTCTCTCTCTCTCTCTCTCTCTCTCTCACACACACACACACACACACACACACACACACATATTTCAGGGAATAAGATTCACTAAAAGTATGAAACACAGAATAATTATAACCAGCATCTCTCTCTCTCTCTCTCTCTCTCTCTCTCTCTCTCTGTAAGGTAAGGTAAGGTAAGGTCAGACACACACACACACAGTTGGGTATCTCCTCTGATTTCTGGGAACAGCCCCTGAGACAAATCTTAGTAGAATGCATTAAAAATAATAATATGTAACAACATTGAATGGGTAACTTCGAGAAAATATTCAAAATCTCTCAGCTTACGAGACCCTTCCGCGCATCCATCCCATTCTCTCACATTCCCTCCGTCTCAAAACTAATCCCTTCCAGTTTTACCTCTGCAATTCGTCGAAATCACACCCCCTCCGCCTTCCCCTTCCCCCTTCCCCCTCCCAGACCCAAGCTACATACACACACACACACACAACTCACATACACACCTCCCACTTCCCACCAGGTCAAAAGTTCCTACTTGATGATGCTGAAAAAGGAAAGTTGGAAATCAATGCAGAAAACTTCTTTGGCATTTATGAAGACACAGGGGAGAGAGAGAGAGAGAGAGAGAGAGAGAGAGAGAGAGAGAGAGAGAGAGAGAGAGAGAGAGAGAGAGAGAGAAATCAGAGATGCTGCTGATGCTCTCTGCATCATCCGAATCAAGGGAACGTTTCTGAAAAATAGAAAAAAGAAGGAGAAAAAACATTTAGTGATGGAACTTGGCTAAAAGATATCGTCTGGTTCTCAAGGATCTTTTTCGTTCGTATAGACAAGAAAAATTCGATCCTGGACAGAAAGTCATCCAAAGATCAGTTTTTTTTCTTCAGTGATACACAAAAAAAAAGAAAATAAAAAAAAAGCATTTAGTGAACGAACTGGATAGAAGTACCATCTACAGTAGATCTTGATCTTGAAAAGAAATAATTCAAAGATAATCTTTTTTTCCTGTGATACATTTCTGTCTTGGTACTTTTTCAGATTACTCTTTTTTTCTCATTAGTGACAATATTATTATTATTATTATTATTATTATTATTATTATTATTATTATTATTATTATTATTATTATTATTATTATTATTATTATTATATACACACTTGACTGGTGACAGCTCTTGCCTCACAACTCTTGTCCAGGAGCGATGCGTTGAAATGACACTTTGGTACCCATATATTTTATTTTATTGAACACAGTCTGATACAGTAAAATTGATGCTCACTTCATCTTGAAACGTGGAAAACCACGTAGCAAAAAATAATAAATAAATAAATAAATAAATATAAATAAATAAATAAACAATGATGCATCGAGCACAGACGGATCGCGTCAATATGTACCATCAGCCGAATCGATAAAAGACTTTCCTGTTTCCCCAATGTATTCCTACTTCATTTCCCCACGACCTCATCAACTTTACCAGCTACCCCCTACCCCCCACCCTCCCCAACCCCCTTGACTAACCCCGTGACTTGCCATCCCTACAAATGCTCTGCTAGTCTGCCATGCAGCTCTCAGGGCAGGTCAAAAAGTTGCCTACTTGGAGATGCTGAAGGGGCGAAGTTGAGATTCAGTGCCAGAACTTCGCTGGCATTTATGAAGACACAGGGAGAGAGAGAGAGAGAGAGAGAGAGAGAGAGAGAGAGAGAGAGAGAGAGAGAGAGAGAGAGATTGCTACCTGATAAACAAGCCTTTCATGCTTTCCTAAGAGAGAGAGAGAGAGAGAGAGAGAGAGAGAGAGAGAGAGAGAGAGAGAGAGATTGATTTCTACCTGATAATCAAGACATCCATTGGTTGTGAAATAGAGCTCGGGAAAATGATATATTTAAGGACTGTTTTATGTAGTTATTGAGCGACTTACGTAAATCACCCGTAAATCACGGAGACTCTTGTAAATCACAGAGATTTCCGTAAATCACACACACGCAGTCAATAACAAATCAGAAAGGGAACTCACATTGCAAGCAAAAATGTCTTGCTTGCCAGTAACAAGCACGACTTCGGCCCCTCGCGAATTGGAATACAAATCTTTCTCAATTTTGGAATAAGTCCTCTCTCTCTCTCTCTCTCTCTCTCTCTCTCTCTCTCTCTCTCTCTCTCTCTCTCTCTCTCTCTCTCTGTGCCCGCCCGTCCGCCCGCTCACCGGAGACGACGCCCACGTCCAATAATTCATCTCTGATTTAAAAAAAAAAATTCCATCATATTTTTTTCTTATGTTCCTTTGAATTCGCGAACAGGGAAAGTTGGGAGTCAGCACTTGCTAAACTTTGCTGTGCTTAGAACTGGGGAGAGAGAGAGAGAGAGAGAGAGAGAGAGAGAGAGAGAGAGAGAGAGAGAGAGAGAGAGAGAGAGAGAGAGAGAGACTCATTCCTAAATTGAGAAAGATTTGTATTCCACTTCGCTGAATAATAATAATAATAATAATAATAATAATAATAATAATAATAATAATAATAATAATAATAATAATAATGTGGAAGCTTGAATTTCAAGTCAGTGGCCCCTTTGGTGGGCTTGTTCCATTTGAATAGGTTTCATCTTCTGAATAATAATAATAATAATAATAATAATAATAATAATAATAATAATAATAATAATAATAATAATAATCATAAAACACTTGTCTTACATCACAATCAACTTAATTCTCTCTAACAGAAAACAGAAAAGATTCAATAAAAAAAAAATTGCAACGTAAATCTGGGAGGAAATCTCCTACTTTCTCTTCGGGAACTTTCAAGACTTTAAAAAACAACTCACGAGGGCAAGATCATAAATCAATCCTTAAGTTTTTTTCTTTTTTAATTTTTGGGTGTTTTTTTTTTTTGCTCCTTCGACCAGTAGTTACCGGAATGTCTCGAGATGAGGAATTTTTTTTTTTTCTATTCCCGAAATTTTGACAAACGACCCCCATCTTTCTCGACTTATGTAAAGTATTGAGTGTTTTCTTTTTGGGGGTGGGGTTCAGACTCGTGTTATCTCTCTCTCTCTCTCTCTCTCTCTCTCTCTCTCTCTCTCTCTCTCTCTCTCTCTCTCTCTCTCTCTCTCTGCATGACTCCTGTCTTGTGTTTTTTTTTGGTTGGGAAGTGCTTTTTTTTGAAATGGAAATATGAATTTATTTATTTGGGAATATCTTGATTTATAGTTATCTTTGGAACAAGGAGATACAAAGAGATACTGTACTTACAATGACTTTTGTATATGTATATATATATATATATATATATATATATATATATATATATATATATATATATATATATATATATATATATTAATTTTATCTAGACAATGGAATTGTCCAAATAAATTGTTGCAGGAAACCTTGCTAAGTAATTCTTGCTACAGCTCCGGCCAGGAAGCGACGCTTCCATCCCTTTCAGTACTCGAATATGCAGTACAGCAGCCTCTCTTAATTATAAATTAAATGGCAGAGAGAGAGAGAGAGAGAGAGAGAGAGAGAGAGAGAGAGAGAGAGAGAATTATGCTGGTCCACTAGCCTTTAAGTGGTGGTTGTATCAACTAAGAATTCTCGACATTATGACAAAGTAGTTCTCTCTCTCTCTCTCTCTCTCTCTCTCTCTCTCTCTCTCTCTCTCTCTCTCTCTCTCTCTCTCTCGTAATTAGAAATTCATCTCCGTAGAAATGACAATTAACATGACCCCTTATTTCCTGGGAAAAGAACCCCGGAAAACCCCTAAGGGGTTATTTAGGGGCGAAGAATCTATGGGGTGGGAATAATCATATTATGAAGGATTTTTTTAAATACTTGTATTGTACACGTGGCAAATCCGTTTTGTCATTTAGGATATTGTATATTAGAGAGCTCAGTCTTTCGTATGTTTATTTAAGGCTGCGTGTATTTGACGGATGTGTAGGAAGTGGTACATTAACACTGGATTTCTCCTTTATTATTATTATTATTATTATTATTATTATTATTATTATTATTATTATTATTATTATTATTATTAATTTTGTAACATGTAGCTTTGGTTTATTTCCTAAAGTTGACATGCCAGTTGAATCCTATTTTCAGTTCTCTCTCTCTCTCTCTCTCTCTCTCTCTCTCTCTCTCTCTCTCTCTCTCTCTCTCTCTCTCTCTCTCTATATATATATATATATATATATATATATATATATATATATATATATATATATATATATATATATATATATATATATATATATATATATATATATATATATATATATATATATATATATACACACACACACACACACTCATTCTAACTTCAAGAAAAGTAATAGCCAAATATCGTAAAGGGAGACAGACAAAAAAAAAAAAAAAAAAAGAATAACAAGACCCCAAGAAACAGGAAGAGAAGAGGAGAACGAAATTACACACGCCCTCTCCTCTCCCTTCCTTCATTTTTTTTCCTCTAATCTGATGACATACAAATTAGATTGCTGGGAGATAAATAGGTGTGTGCAGAAGTCGCCCCTCCATGCTCCATTTTCGTCTGATATTCTCAGAATTTTCTTTTTTCATATTTGCGATGTCATTTATTTACCTTTTTTAAATTATTTTTTATTTTTTTATTTTATTTTATTTTGTTATTTGTATAATTTTTTTATTTTACTGATTAATTGTTTATTTTGTTATTTTTCATATTTACTTTGTCATTTTTTATTTCGTTTTTTTATTTATTTTATTTATTTTATTTATTTTGTTATTAATATGTTATTTTTTTTTAGTTAGTTTGTCATTTACTTATTTTTTAAATTTTTTTATTGTATTTATTTTATTTATTTTGTTATTGATATGGTCATTTTTTATATTCTCCTTGTCATGTATTTATTTAATTTTTATTTTTTATTTTATTATTTTTTATCTAGCTTATTTATTTTATTTATTTTGTTATTGGTATGGTTATTTAATTTGTTTAGTTTTTATTTTGTATTATTTATTTTTTATTTATTTTATGTATTTTGTTATTGATATGGTTACTTTATATATTTACTTTGCCATTCATTTGTTTATTTTATTGATTTTATTTATTTTATTTATTTTGTTATTGATATGTTATTTTTTATATTTTGTCATTTATTTTTTAAAATTTATGTTTTTATTTATTTTACTTATTTTGATCTGATATTCAGAGAATTTTTTTTTATATTGTCATTTATTTTTTATTGCATTTTGTTATTTTTCTTATTTATTTTATTTATTTGTTTCATTTTCATCTGATATTCTCAGAATGTTTTTTTTATATTTCCTTTGTCATTTATTTATTTTTATTATTTTGTTATTTTTCATTTATTTTATTTATTTTTTTATTCATCTGATATTCTCAGAATTTTTTTTATATTTACATTGTCATTGGGGACGCCATAACGGAAAAACGACCAGAATAGTACCTATAAAAGGAGAGAGAGAGAGAGAGAGAGAGAGAGAGAGAGAGAGAGAGAGAGAGAGAGAGAGAGAGAGAGAGAGAGAGAGACCCAAAACCCCCAAAAACAATAAACATGAAATAACACGAACGAGAGAAAGAGAAATATGAATAATAAAAAAAAATGTGAAAACGTAAAATTGACCAGCATGAAAATATACCTTCAATTTAGAAGCGTCATTACAATTAATCAAAGCTCGATTATATTAGGGGGGCTGAATCCCCCCTTCCTCCTACCCCCTCCCCAATCCCCTCCCTCCCCTCCCACTCCTCCCCTCCCCTCCCCTCCTCCTCCCCCTTCATAAAACGATAAGGAAATATCACATCGTATTCATTACCGTCCATTAATGCCATCATTACCATACCGAATAGCGCCAGAATAACAAATGGCTTGAGAGAGAGAGAGAGAGAGAGAGAGAGAGAGAGAGAGAGAGAGAGAGAGAGAGAGAGAGACTGATTTACGATAACGTTAGCTGCATGAGTTATAAAGCAATGTATTTTCATTACGCGGAAAAGATAATGGTTCCGTCAGATTTTCCCTTTGTTTTGTGTAAAAATGTCAATTTTTGTTTTATATTGTGTATTATAAAATCTCAAATGATCTTTGAAATACACCGAGGAATATATAAAATATTATTGTTCTGTTTCAAGAATAAAACATCAACTTGGATATTGTGTTGGTTATTATAAAATTTCAAATGGTTTCTTAAGTACACTGAGAGAATATAGAATGTTAATTTTTTATTTCATTCATTTAAATACCAACTGATATTTTATATTGTATAATATAAAATCTTGTACATTATAAAATTTCAAATGATTTCTTAAATGCAATGAGGGAATATGTGGTATATTATTATTTTATTTCAAGCAGTAAAATGTAAATGTTGATTTTATATTGTTTATCATAAAATCTCACCTGAGATTTTAAATACTCTTAGGGAACACATAATATAATATCATCGTTTTATTTCTTATTGAGTTTAAAGGGTTTTCAAGTCTCTCTCTCTCTCTCTCTCTCTCTCTCTCTCTCTCTCTCTCTCTCTCTCTCTCTCTCTCTCTCTCTCTCTAAATTTTCTCTGTATTTCTTATTGACTTTAAAGGGTTTTCAAGTCTCTCTCTCTCTCTCTCTCTCTCTCTCTCTCTCTCTCTCTCTCTCTCTCTCTCTCTCTCTCTCTCTTTAGATTTTCTCTCTCGCTCTCTCTCACTGTATTGGGTTTTCTCTCTCTGTCTCTCTCTCTCTCTCTCTTAGATTTTCTATCTCTATTAGACTCTCTCTCTCTCTCTCTCTCTCTCTCTCTCTCTCTCTCTCTCTCTCTCTCTTAGAGTTTCTCTATCTATCAGATTCTCTCTCTCTCTCTCTCTCTCCCTCTCTCTCTCTCTCTCTCTCTCTTTATCTCGTAATCGAGAAAGAGAGAGAGAGAGAGAGAGAAAAAAAAACCTAATGAGAAAAAGCAGAATTTAGCATCGACCACTTCGGGACCCCACCTCCTTTGAAATTCAGGCGGGACAACTCTTTCCCTCGTGCAAACCAGCCACTCACTTCTGCAGTTCTGGAAACCACTGCCAGAATATTAAGTATCCGGAGACGCCCCCCGAAGACGCCCTCAGGTATAGATCTTCTCCCACCTGGTGTACTCCTCTGGTTATTCTGTAAAGTCTTAAGTGTATTCTGTGTGGTATTCCACCTGGTGTTCTGTTCATTCGTCTGTGGGTGTCGCAGGTTGAATGCTGTCTGGTATTCTGTTGCTGTCAAGTACGTCTGTGGGTTCTGCTTAGTACTGGATTACTTATTATTATTATTATTATTATTATTATTATTATTATTATTATTATTATTATTATTATTATTATTATTATTATTATTATTATTCAGAAGTTGAACCCTATTCATATGGAACAAGGCCACCACAGGGGCCATTGACCTGAAATTCAAGCTTCCAATAAATATAGACCTGTGATAGCCCTCTCTCTCTCTCTCTCTCTCTCTCTCTCTCTCTCTCTCTCTCTATCTATTTATCAGCACAGAAGGGTGCATTAGTATATTACCACGAGAATAGTTGACCTTTGATAGCCTCTCTCTCTCTCTCTCTCTCTCTCTCTCTCTCTCTCTCTCTCTCTCTCTCTCTCTCTCTCTGGTTATCAGCAAAACTTCACCAATAAATTACCACGAGAATACCTGACCTGTGATATCCCCCCCTCTCTCTCTCTCTCTCTCTCTCTCTCTTGGAAGATGCTGCTGCATTGCAGATTCAAACTTGTGGGCCGGACGCTAGATTGCCCTCATTGATTGGACTTCCATCTCCATTTCTTTTGAGGGAGAAAATGAAGTCGCCGTTGGGGGAAAAAGAATAATGTTGGGGATGCTTCGTAACGCCTGTCAGGCCACCTCTTCCCACATTCACACTTCGGGGTCAACGTCTGTTACCGTGGTGGATGTGACGCCAGATTATCCTTAATTAAATAGTTTAGCCTCCAGAGATCTCTATTCTTCGTATGATAGCGAGGTTCAGTGGTGACTGTTTCATCTCGTTTAGTGCCGAGCTTTGGAATTCTCCTCATGAGTATGTGTTTCCAGATTCTGGAAAAGGGATGTTTTCCAGCAAAGGGCTTCAGATCTATCCCATGTGAAGAATATTGCATAGCCACTAGACGCTACAAGCTTCAATAGATCTTACCTAGTTGTGCACACACCATGAATATATACGTTCGATGGAGCCAAACAAGATCTAATTTTAACCAGTCAACTCCAATCTATCAACACGTAATTATTTTCACGAATAACTGACCTTAATATAGGGCCATGAAACAATATATATTATTCAATACCTTCACGCAATTCTCACATTACCATCCTAAACTGGCGCTTGGCCTACAAAAAAAAAAAAAAAAATTCGGCAAATCATATTGACCCCCACCCCACCGCACCCCCATGCTGTGGGCCAATCACACCCATTTCAGCAAAACGTAACGGCCCACCGGAACCCATTCAGTGAGATTGCTTCGCCCCAGTGCCTATTTTCATTCTAATTCACGCCGTCATAGCTTCCTTTCTATCAGTCATGAATGGGATCGAAAATACTCTACAAAAATTACTCGCTACTTTAAAATTACTACGCTTTCATTCACCAGTGTTTATGAATGGGATGATGTGACGTTCGATGGAGGGTTAAGTATTGTGAAGTGAATGATTGAGTGCATCGGTTTTCTGTTGTGTTTGACAGTGTTTGTTGTAGGGGGGCAAATATGGATCATATTTTCTTTGATTTGAATACATAGCTTTCTACGTTGTTTGGTCAAGTTTAATAATAATAATAATAATAATAATAATAATAATAATAATAATAATAATAATAATAATAATAATAAGAAGAAGAAGAAGAAGAAGAAGAAGAACACGGATCAAATCTCTCTCTCTCTCTCTCTCTCTCTCTCTCTCTCTCTCTCTCTCTCTCTCTCTGTTCTTCAAGCCACAGACGTCATTATCACCGGAAATGAACAACACACAATCAGATCCTAATTTGATTATTGATTAATCAAAATTCTCTCTCTCTCTCTCTCTCTCTCTCTCTCTCTCTCTCTCTCTCTCTCTCTCTCTCTCTCTCTCTCTCCTTCTTCTTCTTCATTCTGTAGACGTCATTATCGCCGGAAATGAACAACATACAATCAAATCCTGATTTGATTAGTGATCAATCAAAATTCTCTCTCTCTCTCTCTCTCTCTCTCTCTCTCTCTCTCTCTCTCTCTCTCTCTAATTAAAAAGGCTTTTGGCACGGTATCTGATATTCACGTTAGTGTCATTAATTTTTTCGCAAAAACAAAAATCAAAAAACAAAAACAGAAAAGTTGCTAATTGCATTATTAATACCTTTTTGCACTGGCGATATCATTTCTGATTTCACGGCTCGGATGACGTCAGCGGCAGATTTACATATGTAAATACAATTATTCGTTTCCACGAATAATTGTATTTACGTATGTTGCGTGTCACGAATAATTGTATTTACGTATGTCGCGTGTCACAAATAATTGTATTTATGTATGTCGCGTGTCACGGATAATTGTATTTACGTATTTCGTGTGTCACAAATGGTTGTATTCACAAATAATTGTATTTACATATTTCGCGTGTCACGAATAATTGTATTTACGTATTTCGTGTCTCACTAATGATTGTATTCACAAATAATTGTATTTACATATTTTGCGTGTCACGAAGAATTGTATTTACTTACTTCGTGTGTCACAAATGATTGTATTCACAAATAATTGTATTTACATATTTCGCGTGTCACGAATAATTGTATTTACGTATTTCTTGTGTCACGAATAATTGTATTTGTTACGAATAATTGTATTTACGTATTTCACGTGTCACGAATAATTGTATTTGTCACGAATAATTGTATTTACGTATTTCGCGTAACACGAATAATTTTATTTACATATTTCGCGTGTGACGAATAATTGTATTTACTTAGTTAATTTTAGGCTTTCGTGGATGTAGATAATTATCCCTCTTAAAATATATTTTTTTACGTGAATCACTGTAAAAATTCAACTCAATTATTTTTTTCCTATGCTTTAATGATCTTAATAACAATTATATACATCTCTGTTCTTTCGTGAATTTGGTAAAAAAGCCCCTTCACCTCCCTCTACCCCATCCCCCAACCAATTCCACTTCCTCCCCTCCCCTCCCCAAAAAGGAGTTTGAGAATACAGTTATAAATAATTATAATTTTCCAGCAATAGTCAAAAGGACATCAATTGGAGATCAGATCTGAAGAATTTTTTATATCTAATTTCAAATGAATTATTCTTTTAGAAGCTAAGGTTTTTTCTGAGTACTGAATGGAAGATAAGGTTTTTTCGTGCTAGTGAACAGAAGCTGAGGTTTTTACAAGAACTGAATAGAAGCTTAAGTTTTTCCTAGACCTGAATAGAAGCTAAGGTTTTTTCTTAGTACTGGATATAAGCCGATGTTTATCCCAGTAATGAATGAAAGTTGAGGTTTTTCCTAGAACTGAATAGAAGATGAGGTTTTTATTAGAACTGAATAGAAGCTGAGGTTTTTCCTAGACCTGAATAGAGGCTAAGGTTTTTCCTAGACCTGAATAGAAGCTAAGGTTTTTTCTCAGTACTGTATATAAGCTGAGGTTTTTCCCAGTAGTGAATAGAAGCTGAGGTTTTTTCCCCTAGTACTGAATAGCAGCTGAGGTTTTCCTTAGTAACTGAATAGAAGCTGAGTTTTTCTTAGAACTGAATAGAAGTTAAGGTTTTTTCTTAGTACTGGATATAAGCTGAGGTTTTTCCCAGTACTGAATAGAAGCTGAGGTTTTTCCCCAGTACTGAATAGAAGCTGAGGTTTTCCGTAGCTCTGAATAGAATCTAAGGTTTTTTCATAATATTGAATATCTAATTTATGTTCTCTCTCCGAGACCATTTATTTTTTCCCATTTAGAAGACTCTCTCTCTCTCTCTCTCTCTCTCTCTCTCTCTCTCTCTCTCTCTCTCTCTCTCTCTCTCTCTCTCAGAATTTTTTTTCATAAAGACCTCATCGTGTGCTACGCATTTTAATGACTTTTTGAAATTCCGGCTCTTTAGCAAATTGAATTAAAATTCGTTTCTCTCCTGAGTTTTCCTTAATTGCGAAGGAAATTCTCAAAAGGAGTCAGATAAATTCTTCTTCTGAGATGTGTCGCCCTGGGAGAGATAGAGAGATCGACAGACATAGATAGATAGATAGATAGATAGATAGATAGATAGATAGAGCTAAGGGAAATTGAAGATTGATGGAATAGAAAAAGCTCTTACGAATCGACTGGCTGCCTGTAATAAATGAAAAGAGAGTCACATAAAGGAATTATTTATATTAATTGAATATTGTCTATTTTATACTAAAATCCATTGATTGTGATAACAAATAATTGTAGTTTGCAATAATCTTGTTAGACATGACAAATAATTACGAATTACATAGTTATAACAACTCATTACGCTGATGGCAAATCTATTATGGTATATAGAACCAATGATATTATATATATATATATATATATATATATATATATATATATATATATATATATATATATATATATATATAATGAATTAAATTTATGATAATATGACAGAAAAATATGACCCCCCAAAAATAAACAAACATACAGATTTGAATTCAAGCACCAGGACCTCCAAATATATAGCTGCTGATATGACCTATAAAAATAAACATCTAAAATTTGAATTCAAACAACAGGACCTCCAAATATATAGCTGATGATACGACCTATAAAAGCAAATATAAAAGATTTGAATTTAAACAACAGGACCTCTAAATATATAGATAATGATATCACCTATAAAAATAAACATATACAGATTCAAATTCAAACAACAGGACCTTCAAATATATAGATGATGATATGACCTATAAAAACAAACATAAAAATTTGAATTCAAACAACAGGAACACAAAAAAAAAAAAAATAAAAAATTTCTGTTCAAACAATAGGACCCCCAAATATATAGATGATGATACGACGTATAAAAACAAACATAATAAAATTTGAATTCAAACAACAGGGCTTCCAGATATATAGAAGATGATACGACCTATAAAAATAAACATATAAAAATTTGAATTCAAACAACAGGACCACAGGCATATTGAAGGGGAAACACTTTCTACCATCACACCCTTTATTTAAAAGCATGATCGGTATTGCAGGAACCAATTGCTGCATTTCAACTTAATCAGCAATTTTGCAACAGAGCAAACGTAAATCCTGCTCCATCTTTGTCGGGGACATTTTAATTAAATGAATGGGAGTGGCGGCTTGTTTACTGAATGAATATTTGATCCTGGATGACATTCGTAATGCGTATGGCTCGAACAATGGGAATATTCAGTGATATTCCGCATTTCTCGATGGAAATTAGTTTTCTCATATGGTGGTGATGTGATGCATTGCTACCCTAATGCATTTTCTTGTATTTTAATAATCTACTTGAGTTTTTTTTTATTTTTTTTATTTATTTATTCATTTGTACATTTATTTTGTTCTTTTTTGATAAGTGATCTCTTCATTCTGTATTTCCCATTACATTATGTCATGTTTCAAATGTACGCCATAACATTCTTTGGAAGCTTGAATTTCAAGTCAGTGGCCCCTGTGGTGGGCTTGTTTCATATGAATAGGGTTCATCTTCTGAATAATAATAATAATAATAATAATAATAATAATAATAATAATAATAATAATAATAATAATAATAATTATTATTATTATTATTATTATTATTATTATTATTATTATTATTATTATTATTATTATTATTATTATTATTATTATTATTATTAAGTGAATTCGGTTTACCTGGAGGTGAAATGTATATATCTGCTTTTATATATATATTTTTTTAGTTTGCAGGTTCCAGTCTTTTCAGTTCTTCCAAGCCTTCTTCACTCCTTCCTCCTCTCCCATTCTTCCCACATGTCCGTACCATCGTAATGTCAACACTAAAAGAGAGAGAGAGAGAGAGAGAGAGAGAGAGAGAGAGAGAGAGAGAGAGAGAGAGAGAGAGAGAGAGAGAGAGAGAGAGAGAGAAACTTATACCTTCATGTAAGGCGTTGTCGGTACACAGACAAAAAAAGAACAATTTGCTAGGTCCCAAACGCCCTTATCGGCCATAGCTGTGAATGAGTTGCCCTTGGTATTAGCTGCCTGTTATGGGTCGTAGCTAGGAATGGAGAGAGAGAGAGAGAGAGAGAGAGAGAGAGAGAGAGAGAGAGAGAGAGAGAGAGAAAACCCCTTAACCGCAACTGGTTAAATCTTATTTTTATATTTTCCGCTCCCATATTTTTTCCTTACACTATACAATCGCGACGTTTGAATCGGCAAGCATAAAGGTCCGAAATTCGTAGAGAGGATTAGAACAAAAAATCCTGCTACGTAGGATGCAATAAAGGCTGTTCTTAGGAGCGATAGGATTTCCCGTTTGCCCAGGAGACCGTGTGAAAAACCGTAGGGAAAAACACGGGGCTTTTCGGAGCTCGGCAAATACGGGGGCGCTTGAATTCGAGAGTTCTTAATAAGTCCCGTTTCCTAAAGTGGGACACTTAGGCGTTTGCGAATTAGTAGCGAGTTTGTGTGTGTGTGTGTGTGTGTGTGTGTGTTTTAGGCAAAGGGGGAAGGTGTAGTTGGGGGGGGGGTTGTATTACGACAATAAACTCATTTTGATGCTATTGCTGTTTTTATTTTTTTATTTTAAACAAAGATCGAAAATCGATGTGGACATTTGAAGCCGAAGTTCTGGCTATGAGAGTCGGTTGATAAGAATATAATTCTCTCTCTCTCTCTCTC
Source organism: Macrobrachium rosenbergii (assembly GCF_040412425.1). Lineage (NCBI taxonomy): Eukaryota > Metazoa > Arthropoda > Malacostraca > Decapoda > Palaemonidae > Macrobrachium > Macrobrachium rosenbergii. Next base: position 1,448,002 of record NC_089786.1, read on the forward strand.
TCCCTTTTGTCGATTGAGTAATAAACCATTTCATTATTTTGATATACTCAATCCATCTCTCTCTCTCTCTCTCTCTCTCTCTCTCTCTGTATCTTGACGATTGTGTAGTAAACTATATCTTTGATTACTAAATCCATCTCTCTCTCTCTCTCTCTCTCTCTCTGTCTCTTGACTTGTCTATATCATTGATTACTCTCTCTCTCTCTCTCTCTCTCTCTTTATCTTGTCGATTGATTGTGTAGTAAACTATATCACTGATTACTAAATCCATCTCTCTCTCTCTCTCTCTCTCTCTCTCTCTCTCTCTCTCTCTCTCTCTCTCTCTCTCCCCGAGAGCTCTTACGAACATCAGGACGTCAGTGCAAAACCTCACATTTTTCTCGCAAGATGCGTAATGCATGCTATATCGGTAATTACCTTTGAGCCTCGTTGCCATGGAGACGAGGGAGGACGCGGGGGTGGGGATTTGGGGTGGGGGTGGGGGGTTGCTGAGCCTTCAATACACCTTTTTTAATACCTTAGGGGGTTTCCTTTCATCACGTTGTTTTTGCTTTACTCTGATCACTTTACTCGCTCCCTTTACTTTACTTAAAAATGGGATTTACTCAGTTCCTGTCTTAAGGCTTTTATTTATACTTAATCGGACAAGTATGATACGTGAATGCATTTCCTTTGTGTTAAGCTTCTAGGGATTATTATTATTATTATTATTATTATTATTATTATTATTATTATTATTATTATTATTATTATTATTATTACTAGGACCGTGGATTATAAACAAACAAGATGGGGAAAGAATATTATAATTATTATTATTATTATTATTATTATTATTATTATTATTATTATTATTATTATTACGACTAGGACCATGAATTTTAAGAGCAAGATGGGGAAAGAATGTTATTATTATTATTATTATTATTATTATTATTATTATTATTATTATTATTATTATTAATATTATTATTATCATGACCATAAAATATAAGAACAAGATGGGAAAGAGTATTATTATTATTATTATTATTATTATTATTATTATTATTATTATTATTATTATTATTATTATTATTATTATTATTATTCCCACAACCCATTGAAAATATGAGAAGCAGGACATATAGGGAGAGAAACAAAAGGAAGAAACGGAAACACTCGTCCAGAAACCGCCCCCCCCCCTGTTTGACAAAGTCCAGAATCCACGAAAGGGGGGAGAAAGGAGAAAGAGAGAGAGAAGAGGAAAGTCGAGGTTGGTTCCAGCAAAAAAAAATACATATATATATATATATATATATATATATATATATATATACATACACATATATATATATGTATAGAAACACCACCAGATCATTAAAAAAATGGAGTGACGAACGAAATAGGATCCCCTTTCCTTTCACCCCCTCCCTCCCCTCCTCCTCCCTCTCTCCCCTCCCCTCCCCTCACTCTGAGGAGGACTCACTCCAACCCCAGACAACAGCAGTAGTGGGGAAATATTTATGATTCTGCCAACGAACATGTATTGAGAGGGAAGGAATTACCAAGAGAATGAGAGAGAGAGAGAGAGAGAGAGAGAGAGAGAGAGAGAGAGAGAGAGAGAGAGGAAGGAGATTGAGGAAGGGAGAGATAAACATAAAGGAGAATAAGAAGAAGAAGAAGAAGAAGAAGTAGGGAAAGGAACTAAAAAATGACAGGGCAGGACAATGCCAATGCTAGGGTGTATGCTGCAGCAGGCCCGGAAGGTAGGAGAATGAGAAAGATTCGGAAAGGGGAGGAATGGAATGGAAGCAGAGAGAGAGAGAGAGAGAGAGAGAGAGAGAGAGAGAGAGAGAGAGAGAGAGAGAGATGTACAAAAAGACAGATAGAAACAAGGAGAGATGTACAAAAAGACGGAGAGAGAGAGAGAGAGGTATATAAAGAGAGAGAGAGAGAGAGAGAGAGAGAGAGAGAGAGAGAGAGAGAGAGAGAGAGAGAGGTATAAAAAAGAGGTATA
>NC_089786.1:1455000-1460000 GCF_040412425.1 Macrobrachium rosenbergii
GAGAGAGAGAGAGAGAGAGAGAGAGATGATAGCTGACAAATGACAGGCTGTCAAAGAGAGAGAGAGAGAGAGAGAGAGACACTTTTGTTCACAGAGACCAACAAACAAAATCAGAGAGAGACAGAGAGAGAGAGAGAAAGAGAGAGACCAACAAACAAAGACAAAGAGGCTAGAGAGAGAGAGAGAGAGAGAGAGAGAGAGAGAGAGAGATGCCATAACAAGATACCTAAATGGCCTTAATTCTTCCCCAGTCTTATTATCATAAATTCTGATCGCTGCTTAAATTCACCGGATGCGTTATTCAAATTAGGGCCCCTTTCCCCCCCCCACTCCTCCATCCCACCCGAAACACCCATTGAATCTATAAATACAAAGTATTTCGACTCTGAAAGATGTAATGGATTATACTGTAATTACTAAATATATGAGTATTTTTTATTCCTTTTTTAAAAGAACAAATCTCAATTTTACTTAATGACTGCAGACTCTTGAAGCCAATTTTTTTGTGAATATTGATTTTTGGAAGAAGGCAAAATTTCCCTTGTATATCACTTCAATCTCCTTTCCCCCCTTCCTCCTCCTCCTCCTCCTCCTCCTCCTCCTCCTCCTCCTCCTCCTCCTCCTCCTCCTCCTCCTCCTCCTCCTCCTCCTCCTCCTCTTCTTCCTGGGCAACCCACATCCAACTCAAACTTCCCAGTCAAAGGCACGTCCAATATTTCAGCTCCTCCTCCTCCTCACCTTGGACCTCCTCCTCCTCCTCCCCCTCCTCTCTCTCTTCTCTCTCTCTCTCTCTCTCTCTCTCTCTCTCTCTCTCTCCTCTCTCTTCTCCTAAAAATTTCGCTCCTCCTCCTCTCTTTTTCTTTGAAATCATCTCTCCTCAAACTGGAGTTTTGCACTTAGGCCCCTCCTCCTCGAGATTCAAGATCCATTTTCTCCTTTCGGGGGCAAAGATACAAAGTTCGCCGTGAGATCAGGAATGGGAATCGAGGTAATATTAATATTTTTTTACTTTTAAAATCTAATTTTGGGTCTTGTTAACTTTTACTAATACCTAAGACCCTGAGTTTTAATTACAGATGATATATCAAAAATACGAACTTGGATGTGAGATCAGGAATGGGAATCGAGGTCATATTAATATTTTTAAAATTTTAAAATTAATTTTGCGTCCTGTTAACTTTTGCTAATATCTAAGACCAAGAATTTTGGTTATAGATAATATATCAACGATGCAAAATTTGATGTGAGATCAGGAATGGGAATCTAGGTAATATTCAATATTTTTGAAATTTTAAAATCTAATTTTGAGTCTTGTTAACTTTTTAATATCTAAGACCAAGGCTAATATCTAAGACCAAGAATTTTGTTTATAGATAATATATCAACGTTTCAAAATTCGCCTTGAGATCAGGAATGGGAATCTGGGTAATATTAATATTTTTTTTACTCTTAAAATCTAATCTCCTTTGACTCTGAATTTGCTAATAATAATTAGTATGGGTTTTCATTAGGGATACTAATGATTGCTATGTATCCAGGATACAAACTTTGCTGTGAGAGAGATTCGATTCCTGTATCGTCTTTGAGATATGATACCTTGTTAAAACTTCAGAGAGAGAGAGAGAGAGAGAGAGAGAGAGAGAGAGAGAGAGAGAGAGAGAGAGAGAGAGAGAGAGACTCATTACCGCCACCATTTTCCGTACACGCCACTTTTGTCCATCGCAAGAGGCTTTATAATGAGCCACTGAGATAATGAGCGGAGCAAGTTCCTCTCAGGTGGAACAGTGGAACAGTGGAACAGCGGAACAGCATCCACTAAAGAAAAAAATTATTAAAGAATTAGTGAAACAAGCAGTTCTGGCTATTTGGAACCGGGAAAGCCGATCAAAGAATTGTAGAGGAATTATGGAACATTTCAGTGCTGTGGTAAGAGAATAATAATAATAATAATAATAATAATAATAATAATAATAATAATAATAATAATAATAATAATAATAATAATAATAATAGGAAGAGGAAAACAATCATATAGAAAGACAATGTCTTTTTCTCTTATTATTATTATTATTATTATTATTATTATTATTATTATTATTATTATTATTATTATTATTATTATTATTAAGAGTATAGTTAATAGTATAGTGAATATGTGTTATTGAGCTGAAATTGGTTGTTCGTCAAATTCTCCCGATAATAATAATAATAATAATAATAATAATAATAATAATAATAATAATAATAATAATAATTTTTAAAGGAGCGTCCTAGTGGCTTTGTATTTTTGGTGGGAATAAAATTATATAATTTAATATATACATATATATATATTATATATATATATATATATATATATATATATATATATATATATATATATATATATATATATATATTTTATATATAAAATATATATATGGAAGGGTATAAAACAATGCACAGTTAACCATAATTCCAATCAAGTAGGATCTGTAAGAAAAAGCCCTCTCTCTCTCTCTCTCTCTCTCTCTCTCTCTCTCTCTCTCTCTCTCTCTCTCTCTCTCTCTCTCTCTTCTCTCCTATTCATAGCGTGTTTGCGTCCATCATCCCCCTCTCCAGTCCTTTCAATCACATCCCTTCATTCGCCAAATTCGGACCGAAATATTTTTTTATATACTTTTGATTATTCCTTCATCCCCACGTTCTTTTTTTTCTCTCTCCATCTCTCTCTCTCTCTCTCTCTCTCTCCGTCTCTCTCTCCCTTCGCCTCGTCTCCATCATCAGTCCTTTGAAGATTCCTCTCTCTCTCCTCTTCCCCGTGCATTCATTCTGCCTGAATTCTTTTTTTTTTTTTTTTGGAACCCTTTTATGTTGCATTTCGTCAGCATTTTCTCTATGTTTATGTTGGTCCATGTTTTTCCTTTATTTGCGTCAAATAAAAGGGTGAATTTAAATGTGTATTTCGTCTTTCTTTCTGACGTAACTCACGACAGCAGATGATAAACGATTTATTAGGTTAAATGATTCAGTAACCTCTAAGTGACTCTTGTCAGTATTATTATTATTATTATTATTATTATTATTATTATTATTATTATTATTATTATTATTATTATTATTATTATTATTTAAAGTGCCGAATGGTAAATGATAAGTGGCATTATTTATTTTCTGAGGCTCAGGTCTTCCTCAAAGTCCTTTTTTCTTAAATGAGAAAAATTGGAACGATTTAAGGTTGAAGGAGTTGAACAGCTAAGCAAGGAGTAACCCTTTTCCCATCCCCATACCCCACCACACACGCACACACACACACACACGCAGTTACTATCTTTTCGGCACAAGACCCGTTGGGGGGTAGTGCCGTCAGTGCACCTCATGCGGTCCACTGTAGGCATTGCTTAAGTTCTTTGCAGCGTTCCTTCTGCTCCTAGCTGCAACCCCTTTCGTTCCTTTTACTGGTACCTCCTTTCATATTCTCTTCCAACTTACTTTCTACCTCTCCTAACAATTGATTCATAGTGCAAAGGCGATATTTTCCTCCCGTTACACCTTCCAAACCTTTTACTGTCAATTTCCGCTTCAGCGCTGAACGACCTCATAGGTCCCAGTGGTTGACCTTTGGCTTAAAATCTATATACAGTTCACACACACACACACAGAGATACAATTACGATCTCTTCAGCGCAAGGAACCAGCACTTAAATTACAATTACTGAGAGTGCGTATTCGCCCCAATCCATATTTGATGTTTTGTAAACAACCTTTAGTCTTCCCAGAGAGCCTCCGAGCGCAAAACCGCCGAGTCGAAATGGCTGAAGAGTAAAAACTGAGAAATTAATGTTTGGAGAGCTGAAAGTTGCCTGCAGATATTTAAGCGAAACAAACGCTCGGCCCCGCCTGTTCCTGTCACAAATAATTTCGCCGCGAAATGATTACAAATTGTTGATTCTCGTTTGACCTTTACCGTGAAAGCAACTTGCCTCAGATGCTTAATTTTATCAGAGTGTTTGATAATATTATCGCAGAGTATATGTTGAGGGTCGAATGTACCACACTTGAAAGTGTAAGAGGATGTGTATGCTATCTGAACATTATTCTCAATTTAAGATTGCTTTTTAGTTTTCTGGAAAAGAAAACTGTTGTGCCGGCTTTGTGTGTCCGCCCTCAGATCTTAAAAACTGCTGAGGCTAGAGGGCTGCAAATTGGTATGTTGATCATCCACCCTCCAATCATCAAACACACCAAATTGCAGCCCTCTTGCCTCAGTAGTTTTTATTTTATTTAAGGTTAAAGTTAGCCATAATCGCCGTGGTTAAAGTTTCATGGGCCGTGGCTCATACAGCATTATTCCGAGACCACCGAAAGATAGATCTATTTTCGGTGGCCTTGATTATACGCTGTAGTGGCTGTACAGAAAACTCGATTGAGCCGAAGAAACTTCGGGGCATTTTTAACTTTTTTTTTTTTTTAAATCCAAGTTTATGTAAAACTGGCAAGAAATTTCCAACATTGGCAATAAATGTTATTTTGATTGATGCTTGCCTAATCCTAATTAGTTTTTTCTGTTACAAACTTCTTACTGACCTAATCCTAATCCCAATTAGATTTTCCTCTTAAAACTGTCCTCTAATCCCAATCAGAATTTCCTCTTAAAAACACGGCCCTTTCCTAATCCCGATTAGTTTTTCCTATTACAAACTTCTTAGTACCCTAATCCCAATCAGATTTTCCTCTTGAAAACTCTGTCCTTCCCTAATCCCAATCAGAGTTTCCTCTTCACAACTCTGTCCTTCCCTAATCCCAATCAGATTTTCATCTTGAAACTCTGTCATTTCCTAATCCCAATCAGATTTTCGTCTTGAAAACTCTGTCCTTCCCTAATCCCAATCAGGTTTTCATCTTGAAACTTTGTCATTTCCTAATCCCAATCAGATTTTCGTCTTGAAAACTCTGTCCTTCCCTAATCCCAATCAGGTTTTCATCTTGAAACTTTGTCATTTCCTAATCCCAATCAGATT
>NC_089786.1:1462500-1497500 GCF_040412425.1 Macrobrachium rosenbergii
TGCAATTTGGTATGTTTGATGATTGGAAGGTTGATGATCAACGTATCAATTTGCAGTCCTCTAGCCTCAATAGTTTTCAAGATCTGAGGGCGGATAGGAAAAATGCGGACGGACAGACAAAGCAGGCACAATAGTTTCCTTTTCCGAAAACTGAAAAAACTAATAATCAATTATAAATTTCAGAATCTTAAAAAACTCTATAATTAGACAGACTGAGAATATAAAAGGGTCTGGAAAATTATCATGAAGGGATTAAAGACTGAAGCCCAAAATATTGGTTATAATACATGTTCCATTCCATTGTTGTGCAGAAAGTATTGTATGGAGACTTTGCACCAATACATAATTTATACAAAATGAGACATTAAGTGCATTCATGTATAGTCTCTCTCTCTCTCTCCAAACAAACATTAATGAATGCACCAACAAAGAAAGTCACTTTTCGAAAGAGAAAGCGCCAAATGGGAAAAGAGAAAGAAAATAAAATAGAAATTAGGATCTAAAAACATCAGGGTCTGACCAAGTCTCTCTCTCTCTCTCTCTCTCTCTCTCTCTCTCTCTCTCTCTCTCTCTCTCTCTCTCTCTCTCTTCGAAAGAGAGAGCATCAAATGGGATGAGAGAAAGAAAATGAAATAGAAATTTGGATCTAAAAACATCAAGGTCTAACCAAGCCTCTCTCTCTCTCTCTCTCTCTCTCTCTCTCTCTCTCTCTCTCTCTCTCTCTCTCTCTCTCTCTCTCTCTCTCTCATCAAATGGGATGAGAGAAAAAATGAAATAGAAATTTGGATCTAAAAACATCAGAGTCTAACCAAGCCTCTCTCTCTCTCTCTCTCTCTCTCTCTCTCTCTCTCTCTCTCTCTCTCTCTCTCACGTCCTGCGGATTTGGCATCTCAACCATTTCCAACGTTTCAGATGGCTGGAGATGTTAAACCCGAAAGATATATATATATATATATATATATATATATATATATATATATATATATATATATATATATATATATATATATATATATATATATATATATATATATATGAGAGAGAGAGAGAGAGAGAGAGAGAGAGAGAGAGAGGACGAATACATCCCTTTACACCTCTCCAGCTCCCCAACAGTGTTTGATCATTCCCAGTTGTTCCGAGTTTTCTTCTTCATATGGGTATATATCTCTTTTTTCCTCTCCAGGGGCGAACGCTTTTTAAAATGATTTTGCTGCGCATTTTCGTCCGATTTCACCGCTCCCTCGTCGTCAGGGTCCCCGCGTGACATATATTACTTTTCTGGACGTTTCTGTTGTCTGCGAATGAATGTTTTCCGCCCTTTTATATATTCAAGCTTACGTTTATGGGTGTACGTTTTATTTTTTAGTCTCTCTTGACGCTAGTGTTTACCCATTCATTACTATAGCAATGGGTCTGTTTTCTAAATTGTGCAAAATGCTGTTCTCTTTGCTTATTGCATATGCATTCGTCGCTGATATTTTTGACTGAAATCAGATACTTAAATGTTTTCTTAACTTATTCTGTAATTTATCAAAACGAAGGCAGAATCTCGTCGCTGATACTTTTGACCGAAATCAGATACTTAAATGTTTTCTTAACTTATTCTGTAATTTATCAAAACAAAAGCAGAATCTCGTCGCTGATACTTTGGACCGAAATCAGATACTTAAAAAATGTTTTCTTAGCGTATTCTGTAATTTATCAGAACAAAAGCAGAATCTCTGATAGCGAAAATGCGCCACAATATAGCGACGCGTTGGCACTTTTATAATTCAGTAGCATAAACTTTTGAAACGCAGTCTGATGGAAGGTTTTTGACAGAACTCCCTAGAGGGAAGGAGACCAAACGCTGACAACCTTTTGCAATATTGATGAGTCTCCATTAACGATTTAAAAGCACGTTTTGTGGACTGAATATTGTGCAGGCACAAAGATACTGATTAGTTATTTAACCAAAGTTGATGTTATTTTAAATAAATAAGAGGCGAGTTAAACGCATGAAATTCTCCGTTGATTAAGAAAGGGTAAACTTTTTCCTGTGTCGACCCCTTAGGGGGATAGTGCTTTCAGTGTACCTCACGTGGTGCACTGTAGGCATTACTTAAGGTTCATTGCAGCTGCAACCCCTTTCATTCCTTTTACTGTACCTCCTTTCATATTCTCTTCCTTCCATCTTGCTATCCACCCCTTCTCCTAAGAAGTCATAGTGCAACTGCTTTGAGGTTTTCCTCCTGTTACACCTGTCAAACCTCTTACTCTCAGTTTCACTCAGATGTCTCGGGGGGTTCGCGTCTCCCTCAGGGCGATGAAAAATCACTGCCTCTGTGTCATATGATCAGTTACTGCCGCAGTGTGGGGTCTGCTGCAGCGGTGGGAGGTTGAAACCAACCATATTCTTTGGAAGCTTGAAGGAATTTCAAGTCAGTGAATAGGTTTCATCTACTGAAATAACAATAATAAAATTGCTAAGCTCCGGAATTCTCTTCCCGCTTCTGTTTTTCCCTTTAACCCTTCTGCCTTCCCGGTGTTCGGGTCTGGGCTGGAAAAGGGTATCAGGTTCCCGTAAGCTTTTTTTTTTTTTTTTTTTTAATAAATAAGGATATTTATTTATTATTTAGGAAACATGTCATTGTTGTAGCTTACAGAACTGGGCTTTGTGTGTGCGTGTAATTATTTTTTCCTGTGTGTAACGCAGGTAGCCCACGGGTGATAAATAGGTTTAGCTCACAAAACATCTTGAACAAACAACAACAACAAAAAATAAGAATATTGCATTTGATATATTACAAGAACAACGCAATTATATAAGAGCTGGAATATTGCTGTCATTTGTTGGGTCCATTAATGTCATATCTCATAGAACGTCAAATAAAAAAATAGAATACTTTATTCTCATTGAAACCAATTTGATATGTTACAAGAACAACGGAATTGTATAATAGATGGAACATTGCTGTCTTTATTATAAACAAGTGCACAAACGTGTTTGTGGCTTTCGTTAATGTCATACCCCATATAACATCAAATAAAAAATATATTTTATTTATATCATAATCACGACGTCTGGTTTCCACAGCGACAGAATCTAAATATATATATATATATATATATATATATATATATATATATATATATATATATATATATATATATACATATATATATATATGTATATATATATATATATATATATATATATATATATATATATATATATATATATATATATATATAGAAATAATCAACACAATCACGTGTGGAACAGAGATAAATTTCTAACTCACATCAGGATCGAACCCAGGTCTTTCAATTGAAAGGCAAGGGCGCTGCCCACTAGGCCATACAAGTCATAATCCTTTGTGTGCAGTGGCACTCAGGTCCAACTTCTTTTATGACTTGTGTATGTATGCGTATATATATATATATATATATATATATATATATATATATATATATATATATATATATATATATATATTTATATATATATATAAATATATTTCATTTTCATTAAACCGAATTGAAAATAAATCTCCGTTTACCGCGCTAACATAATTAAATAAATCCGGGCGATTTATCATGATAATAGTTAAATAAATCCGGGCGATTTATCACGATAAACCTCGTGGATTACTCAGAAAGAAGCTTTTCTCTGATTATGAATAAGGATTAGGCCAAGGTGGATTTAGGCCGGTGTAATCCCTCAGTTTATCATCATTAGCGTTTTCTCATTTTTTTAAATTTATCTCTTTATTTATTTATAGATTTGCGTATTGGCGTAGCAGAGTAAAGTATGTGTTTCCTAAAGTTTATCAACATTAGGGTTTACTCATATATTTTTTTATTGATTTATTTAAAGATATACGCATTAGCTTAACAGGGAGTAACGCGGAGAGAGAGAGAGAGAGAGAGAGAGAGAGAGAGAGAGAGAGAGAGAGAGAGAGAGAGAGAGAGAGAGAGAGAGATTCTGTCATAGACAATATAAATGAATATGTTTGGGCATTGCATTGACATACAAGAGAGAGAGAGAGAGAGAGAGAGAGAGAGAGAGAGAGAGAGAGAGAGAGAGAGATTCTATTACTAGACGTTCCTGAAAGATAAAAAGAAATTATTTAAGATCTACACAGGGCCCTTACAAACGTCCGAAATATGAAGCCATAAAGAAAACGGGAACCCCTTTTATTGAGCAATATAGAATTTTTCGGAGACAGAGGCGACTTCTTCTTCTTCTTCTTCTTCTTCTTCTTCTTCTTCTTCTTCTTCTTCTTCTTCTTCTTCTTCTTCTTCTTCTTCAATAACAAAGATGTCCCCTTCCATTGTCACGGGACCCCAAGCCAGATTATTGTCGTGATGATTGTGTAATACAGAGAAGAGATAACAATAAAAAAATAATATTATGGGTGAAAACGAACAGAGAGAAACTTGGAAATGGTAACTGAAAGTGATAAGGAATTGTAAACTAAACCTGGGGAGAAGGAAAACTTTTAAAATTTAAACTTTTTCCAAGTTTTAAGTTTTAGAGGCGAGTTCAGGAGGGTAGAAAGTTTGACGACAATAAAACGTTCTGGCTGGGTTTGCTTCGAGAGGAAATGTTTTTGAAAGCATTGCTTGGGAATGCTCCTTATGACCAATTTGTTATTTTTAGCCGTGGCAGAGAACAGAGAAAGTTGTTTAGATGCAGATATAAAGGAAGTGAATTGAAGTTTGCTCTTGGTAGGAATAACTCATTGCTGAGAATTGCATCTGTTAGTGACGTCATTGGGAGGGTATCTACAATTGATTTTGTTATTGAAAATTTTATTTGTTAAATTTCTCTCTCTCTCTCTCTCTCTCTCTCTCTCTCTCTCTCTCTCTCTGTCTCTCTCTCTCTCTCTCTCTCTCCTGTCTCTCTGTCTGTCTGTCTCTCTCTCTCTCTCTCTCTCTCTCTCTCTCTCTCTCTCTCTCTCTCTCTCTCTCTCTCTCTCTCCTCAAACACACTAAAAATCAGGAACAAGAACCTGAGTTAAAGTTTCATTTTTTCATGATCATCTGTCCTCTTTAACCGGAAGTGACATATCGTTCGGACAGCGTTTTTTTTTTTTTTATTTTTCGTGTTTTGCAAAACCTCGGCAATTAATGTACAGCGTTTCCATTATGTCTGTTTGCTATCTAATGGTCAGTCCTCGGTAATTGGTACATCCTGTTTTCACTCTCATTTGTACATGTGAGAGCAGAAAGCCAATGTTGTTATTTTCTTTTTGGGTGTAATGTTGATAAGCTTCGTTCTGTTTCATGTATATATATATATATATATATATATATATATATATATATATATATATATATATATATATATATAAATAAATATATATATATGTATATATATTTAAATATATATATATATATATATATATATATATATATATATATATATATATATATATATATATATATATATATATATATATATATATATATATAATCATTCCTTTATCAACATCATAAACCAACATCATCTATTTCCTCCTGAAAATAATCACGTCTGTGATAATATATTCATCCCACTAATCTTAATTATTCCTTATCACACATTATCCCTTCATTATCATGCTTTCTCTTTTATTAATATCTTTATTTCAATTATCAAGATTCTCTTCGTATGTTTTCCTTCTCCCTTTCAATCAACGGAATGAAAAATGAATATTCATTGAATGACTGTAAAAAAAATAAGTAGCACTCATATCATTAGCCGTAGAATCTGCTTTTACAAAACTTGATAAATGAAATTGTGTGCTGTATTTTAAAGTTCATTAGCTAATAGGCTTTAAATCGACAAAGGAATTTAGTATTGTTTGTACATAATGTAATTTGTACTTTACTGAATGTTTGAATTATGGTTAATAAATTCTTGAGTTTGGGTTTTAACTGAGGATTTAAAATGGAATATCAGGCTTCTTTCAGGAAAGGTAGGAGCTTAAAATTCATGAATTTCTCACAATAATAATAATAATAATAATAATAATAATAATAATAATAATAATAATAATAATAATAATAATAATAATAATAATAACAAAAGCTGAATGAAAATGCGGGGTAGAGAACCAAACTAAATTTGTCGAATCTCTCCTAATTTCAGGGTCTGTGTTTGCGTAATAATGTGTACGTAATCCTCCTACCATTTACACCCTCTTAATAAGAACAAGAAAATCTAAATGAAAATGAGAGAGAGAGAGAGAGAGAGAGAGAGAAATTTGTCCCGACATCTCTCCAAATTTCAAGAGTTCTGGAAAGTAGTACTTTGATCTATATTACAGTTAGGGAGGGGGAGGTTGGTGGGGGCAGATAATGCAATTTGCCTGCACGCTGTAGAGTCTTTAAAGTCAACAGAGAGAGAGAGAGAGAGAGAGAGAGAGAGAGAGAGAGAGAGAGAGAGAGAGAGAGAGAGAGAGAGAGAGAGAGACTTCCCTGAATAGATGACGAAAATACAATTATATGGTTTAGGTTCTTGGAAGAAGTAGTAGAGAGAGAGATATTAGAGTTAGAGAGAGGGAGGGGGAGAGAGTGGGCAGATAATGGATGAGATGAATAGATGATGAATAATGAAAAGAAGTATATAGTTTAGATATTAGCATAGAAGAGAGAGAGAGAGAGAGAGAGAGAGAGAGAGACTTGGATGAGATGAATAGATGACGGATAATGAAAACAATTATATGGTTTAGGTATTAGCATACAAGAGAGAGAGAGAGAGAGAGAGAGAGAGAGAGAGAGAGAGAGAGAGAGAGAGAGAGAGAGAGAGAGAGAGAGAGAGAGAGAAATTTTTAATAAGTATCTTTAGAAAAACCTATAGCCATATCGACCTATCTTTGTTCATTGCCTGAAAAAGACCTTTGCAAAATAAGTTACCTATACGGCTGACAATTTAATGGCATTCCTGCCATCTTATCGAGTGAATATCATTCTTCTAATCCTGAAAATGTAGTAGGGAGGAAACGGGTACCATATAGAATTTAGGCCAAAGGCCACCCCCTGGGACCTATGAGATCATTCAGCGCTGAAACGGAAATTGACAGTAAGAGGTTTGAAAGGTGTAACAGGAGGAAAACCTCAAATCAGTTTCACTATAAATTAATTGTTAGGAGAGGGTTAAGGAAAGTAAGATGGAAGAAAGAGAATATGAAAGGAGGTACGGTAAAGGGAACGAAAGGGGTTGCAGCTAGTGGCCGAAGGGACGCTGCAAAGAACCTTAAGTTTGAGGTGCACTGACGGGAATTCATTTATTTCACCGTCAATTCCCATCAACGTGTAAACAATACTCATTCCTCCGCTGGCAAAAATATGATGAACACCCGATGGCAGCATCACGGTTCCACCAAATGGAAATTAATATTTCGAGTTTATGATTGGTTATGATTTTGTTAACGAGTCGTGAAAGACCAGCTCTCGTCGATGATTGGAATTCTATTAGACAAAACCGCCGGACGGTGATGGTCCCAGCGATTGAAAAATGATCAGAATTTCCGGATGAAACTCTGGTATATAATTCTTCAGTGAATGTAGTTTCATGAGAGGAGGAGGAGGAGGAGGAGGAGGAGGAGGAGGAGGAGGAGGAGGAGAGGAGGAGGAGGAGGAGGAGGAGGAGGAGGAGGAGGAGGAGGAGGAATGTGATGTTGAATTAATTTATACCAATTCAGTAGTGATAATATGATTCTGTTTTATTGAGCAGTCGTTTCCCTAATGGACTGATTCGTCCAATTCGACAGTGGTCCCGTGGCATATAAATATAAGAATCACTCGCAGGAAAAGGTGAAAAGAAATATCGTAGATCCTAAGCTTTCGTCTTTGTTTCAAGACTTCATCACACCAACAGAGAGGAGAAAAAGTATAATACTGTAACATTAAGTTCGTCCGGGAAAAGAAAAAAAAAATTACATGCATAAACAAGAGTAAAGATCAACTATTCACTTGCTAGTATTTACAAATCCAGTAATACATCAAACTGTTGGTTCTTTAAATATTTCATCTTTCATACCATTATCAACTTTTTAAAATTCAGGACTGAGATTCATATTAGTTTTATCAATAAAACATGATTCTGTTACGAGTCTTTTCTAAAATATCGCTAGATTTATTACACGGCCTTCGTCTCTCATTGAATAAAAATGCCACCAGTTAATGTGGTATATTGCTACAGATATTTTTTTCCATCAATCATTTCATTCTTAGTTTCATGAGAGAAAATGAGGAATGACTGGGATGCATGAGATGTTTAATAAATTTATACCAATGTTCAGTGGTGATACTACGTTTCTGTTTTATTCATCAATCTGTTTCCCAATGGACTGATGTGTGCATATTACTACAGATATGATTTTCTCAATAATTTAAGTCTTTATTTTTTTATTCTTCTCTTTCTGACGTTTGATTTCTTTTGTGTCATTTATTTTCATTGTGCTGTTCTTTTTAATGTTCACTTACAGCTCTCTCCTTTTACCAGCGACAGTGGTTTTTCTCACTCTCACCAACGAAATCAATGTCATCAGCAAGAATATATATAATATATCATATATATAATATATATATATATATATATATATATATATATATATATATATATATATATATATATATATATATATATATATATATATGAATAAAAAATAAAAACTACTGAGGGGGCTAGAAGGCTGCAATTTGGTATGTTTGATGATTGGAGGGTGGATGACCAACATACCAATTTGCAGCCCTCTAGCCTCGGTAGCTTTGAAGATCTGAGGGCGGACAGAAAAAGTGCGGACAGAATAAAGTGCGGGCGGACAGACAAAGCCGGCACAACAGTTTTCATTTACAGAAAATTCAAACTGACAACGACTTCAAGCAATTATTGACGCTCCAGATAATCCGTAACTTCCCCTCGTCAGGAGAGAAGAAGGAAAAGAACGAGAGGAGGAATGGAGGAGAGAAGAGAAGGAAGGAAGGAAGGAAAGGGGTAGGGGCGATTTGCCCAAATCCCCCAACAAAAACATTGAGAGTGAGACATTTGGGACATTTCGCACCTGTGTGGTCCCTATCGTCTTTTTTTTTTTTTTCCCGGGCAATGCAACGCCTGGGAGGCTGAAACACCGGGTGTTGGAATTTTCCCCCTTTTAATAAAAGAAATGCCGTTGCTGCAGGGTAAGTTACAGTGATAATAGAGAGAGAGAGAGAGAGAGAGAGAGAGAGAGAGAGAGAGAGAGAGAGAGAGAGAGAGAGAGAGAGCAAGGTCTTTGCAGCGAGAGGACATCATTGCAAAAATAAAAAATAAAAAACTCCGGGTTGAGACATGTGGGATTATGAAGTGGAAGTTACGGAGGATACTGAAGATTTTTTCTCTTTTTTTCTTGGAGAGAGAGAGAGAGAGAGAGAGAGAGAGAGAGAGAGAGAGAGAGAGAGAGAGAGAGAGAGGAATCCCGGATGTTATCAGGGCTTTCAGTTAAGTAAAATGTCTTTGCATCTTGCTTCATATTCCGCTCGATGGCAGACAGTTGTTAGATTCTCTCTCTCTCTCTCTCTCTCTCTCTCTCTCTCTCTCTCTCTCTCTCTCTCTCTTCTCTCCGGCCGAATATGAATCCCTCATTAACCAAACTCCTGGCAGCTGTCACATTCAATTCCGATTATCGAAAACTTCTTCTTCTTCCTGAAAGAAAGAATCCACTTACGTCAGAGATTCCGCGATTCCGGGAATCTCTCTCTCTCTCTCTCTCTCTCTCTCTCTCTCTCTCTCTCTCTCTCTCTCTCTCTCTCTCTCTCTCTTGATAGTTTCTGTCACGTGAGCTTAAACGGATTCTGGGCTCTTGTGAATTGGTGTATTTGCTTATTCTCTTTTTGTGTTGATTTGGCATTTGGAGAAACTGTTGAGGATTTTTGGTTGTCTGTAAAAGAAAACTATTGTGCCGGCTTTGTCTGTCCGTCCGGACTTTATTCTCTCTGCACTTTTTTCTGTCCGCGCATTTTTCTGTCCGCACTTTTTTCTGTCCGCACTTTTTCTGTCTGCACTTTTTTCTATCCGCAGTTTTAGCTGTCCGCACTTTTTCTGTCCGCCCTCAGATCTTAAAAACCACTGACGCTAGAGGACTGCAAATCGGTATGTTGATCATCCACCCTCCAATCATCAAACATACCAAATTGCAGCCCTCTAGCCACAGTAATTTTTATTATATGTGCGTCTGGCAAGGCTATAGGACAGGCCACCACTAGGCCGTGGTTAAAGTTTCATTATACCGAGACCACCGAAAGATAGATCTATTTTCGGTGCCCTTGATTATATATATATATATATATATATATATATATATATATATATATATATATATATATATATATATATATATAATAATTATTAATTAATTAATGTAGAGTAAGACAAATATTCATATGCAATACATTCATGTATATACCAGTAGGAAGGGGAGGGACTATTGCCTACAGCATGCCCTTAATGGCACACTGTAGACGATTCGTAGTGTTCTTTGCAGCGTCCAATCTTTCTGCTTGCTTCAGTTTTCATCTTGAATAATAATAATAATAATAATAATAATAATAATAATAATAATAATAATAATAATAATAATAATAATAATTATTATTATTATTATTATTATTATTATTATTATTATTATTATTATTACACTATTAATGAATAGGCAATAAAAGATCACGGCTGCAGGGCAGCACTGGAACGGGAATTCCGGAATCGCCACCGATGGGAATCACAACCTGTTAATCGCCGCCTGCTGTATCAAATGGAAATGAAATCGACAAGCTACGCTCTCGTTACTAAACCCCCCTGAGGGGTACCTTCCCCCACCCACCCACCTCAAAAAAAAAGAAGAAAATAATGGGAATTCTATTGGGTAACTACTGAGTGGATCCCCACGAAGCATAAACGCCCAGACTTCTTCGCAAGGGAATATCATCAGAAACTCAGTTTCAATCAAGATATTTTTTTTGTGGAGGAGCGGAGAGAGGGTGAGGGTCCTAGTTTAATATTTTGGGGCAATATCCGGCGGATATTATATGTTATGTGTGTGTGTGTGTGTGTGTGTGTATAGTTTCTGATTTTATCTAGGGGGTATACTTTTGAGAGGGAGAATGATGGCAGAAGGGTGTTGATTAAGAAAATGTATTCACACACACACACACACACACACACACACACACACACACACACACATATATATATATATATATATATATATATATATATATATATATATATATATATATATATATATATATATACATATATATATATATATATATATATATATATATATATATATATATATATATATATATATATATATATATATATATATATATATATATATATATATATATATATATATATATATATATATATATATATATATATATATATGCATGCATATACTTATTGTATGTTTGTGCATTCCCATAAGCTCACAATTCATGCACGAACACATACACACACATACACATATATACACATGCATATAAATATTGTATGTGTGTGTATTTCCCTAAGCTCACAATTCACACACACAAATACACACAACCAAACGACCTCTCACCAAATTCCCATTCCCCCTCCCCCATCCCTCCCCCCCTACCATAAATAAAGTGTCACACGTTCTGTAGATGAGGCAAATGATTCCGGAATAGGCCACTCGGAAAATGCAAAGCAGGAATAATTCCCATTCCCATTTAGCATAAAGCCATTCCCACCGAAGTGGACGCTGTGCACATGGCGACATTACGATGCTTGAACCGGTCATTAGCAGAAGTGGGACGCAGGCAAACGACCCCCAGGACCTCGGGAGTGGTGGCATGTCACCCCAGCGCCCTCCGGTTCTTTTCTGGCGGGAGAGAGAGAGAGAGAGAGAGAGAGAGAGAGAGAGAGAGAGAGAGAGAGAGAGATGAGTGGAGAGGAGACTACGTGTGTGTGTGTGTGTATGCATGTTTAAAAGAGAGAGAGAGAGAGAGAGAGAGAGAGAGAGAGAGAGAGAGAGAGAGAGAGAATAGTGAATGGGGACTGCGTGTGTGTGTGTGTGTTTAAGAGAGAGAGAGAGAGAGAGAGAGAGAGAGAGAGAGAGAGAGAGAGAGAGAGAGAGAGAACTGTTTAAGCTTGAGTGTGTATCTATCTTTATGCGCGTGTGTGTTGAGAGAGAGAGAGAGAATAGGGGTGAATGGGGGACTGCGTGTGTTTTAAAGAGAGAGAGAGAGAGAGAGAGAGAGAGAGAGAGAGAGAGAGAGAGAGAGAGAGAGAGAGAATAGGGGTGAATGGGTTTGTTTGTGTGTGTGTGTGTGTATGTTTGTGTGTGCGTGTTTAAAAGGGAGAGAGAGAGAGAGGAGAGAGAGAGAGAGAGAGAGAGAGAGAGAGAGAGAGAGAGAGAGAGAGAACTATTTAAAAGAAAGTGTTATGCATCTTTATGCGTGTGTGTGTTGAGAGAGAGAGAGAGAGAGAGAGAGAGAGAGAGAGAGAGAATAAGGGTGAGTGGTAGACGATGTGTCTGTGTAAAAGAGAGGGTGGATTTGTGTATATATATGAGAGAGAGAGAGAGAGAGATAAGATAAGGGAAAATAGGAGGCTGGGTGCATTTGTGTGAATATGAGAGAGAGAGAGAGAGAGAGAGAGAGAGAGAGAGATGAATGGGAGACCGCATATATTTCTAAAAGAGAAACAGGGGCAATATATTTATCACTGCCACTTCTGCAACACACAAGAATCAAAATTCTCTACAAACTGATCTTAGCTCCTTTGCAACGCACCAAGCATTCTTGACTCAGCACTGTCAGATAAATCATTGACTCAGAAAACGAAACAGGAAGCTGACACGACTCCCTTGCTTTTCCTGTCAGTTCTGTATTTTCTATATACAGTTTAGTTTGGGAGGCCTTAGACTTGAATTTAGCTAAAGGTAGGAGTAACGTTCGACATAAATTTATCTGAATTTTGAATTAAAACTGTTAATGAGGAGTTTGTTACGTAATGTATGAGTATCTAAAACACACACACACACACACACACATTAAACCGATAGATTGATAGAGGAATACTACACGGTATTATCAATGTCAGTAAATATATATATATATATATATATATATATATATATATATATATATATATATATATATATGTATGTATATATATATATATATATATATATATATATATATATATATATATATATATATATATATATATATATATATATATATATATATATATATATATATATATATATATATATATATATATATATATATATATATACATACATACACACGTATATTTACTGTATATATATATATATATATATATATATATATATATATATATATATATATATATATATACACACATATATATATTCATATAATTTGATAGATTATGGAAAACCTAATTCAAGTAGCATTCATATTCTCAGTATTCAAAGTTAAATCCCACACTTGATTAGTAACTTCTATCAGAGAGAGAGAGAGAGAGAGAGAGAGAGAGAGAGAGAGAGAGAGAGAGAGAGAGAGAAAGTTTCCTCCAAGTAGCTATCAAATATTCATCCTTTGAAGGTCATCACCATACTCCATCGGTAACGACCTCTCTCTCTCTCTCTCTCTCTCTCTCTCTCTCTCTCTCTCTCTCTCTCTCTCGCTCTCTCTCTTTCACCATCGTTCCCTTTTCTCTTCCTCCAACTGTTGGAGGATCCTGGAGAATTCTTCCTCAAAGAGCTGCCCCCATGAATAAAGGGAAGCCTATTACACTTCACAATTATCTGCGGCATTATTCATCGTCACATACGCCCCATTAAACGTAGAGTAGACCCGCTGCTAATCACGCCCCCAGAATTGCTGTACGGGCATCTTTCAGGGGGCGGGGACCTCCCTTTACGTCAAATATGTCGGTGCCTTTGATGTACGGGACGCGGTTAAATGGGACATTATTAGTTCAGGGACTGCGATGCTTCATCCTCCTGCCGATAAGGGTGTTATGCATATGACAGATTAGGCCATCCGGAGGTCTCTTGTGTCTTTTTCCCGTGGCCTGGGATTATTCGGAGATTGGGGTATAGTATATTTTTTAGTGTGTAGTCGAAGAGAGCTTTATATTCTTACAGTATTTTCCTGGATATAACAGTCAAACCATAGGAGTCATAAGTATTTTCGTATTTATTCAAGTGGCACATAAAAACTCTACGGTTAGTGCAACCCACGTTTCACTATCTCGCTCTCTTAAATCATACTGTTACATATCATACTTGATGTAAATACGATAAATTTGTAAAAATACTTAGATACTGATGGCCTGGGATTATTCGAAAATCGGGTTATAGTATTTTTTAGTGTGTAGTCCAAGAGGGCTTTATATTCTAACAGTTTTTTCCTGGATATAGTAGTCAAGCAATAGGAATCAGAAGTATTCTCCTATTCATTTAGTGGCACACAAAACCCTACGGTTACAGCAACCCATGTTTCACTATCGCACACTTTGAATTATACTGCAACATACCGTACTTGATGTAAACTTGATAAATTTATAAAATTTGTAAGATTACTTAGATACCAATACCATGTTTCATAAGGAAGGTTACACTACCATTATTACAATCCACTATGAGAATGGCGTCTCCTTGCGTGTCAGCGTAATATAACCTTTTTGAGTTCTTCCTCGTCTTCTTTGTCTTCAGCTTTGCCCATTTCTATGTGGGGTCGTTGTTTCTCATCAGCCCTGTCCACCTTTCTCTGCCCAATGCATCATGACTTCTTAAACCTTTCTCCCGCATGTCATTTGATATTTTATCCTTCCAGGCGAACTTGGGCCTTCCTCTTCCTCTCCTTCCCTCCACCTCGTAATATATATATACTTATATATATATATATATATATATATATATATATATATATATATATATATATATATATATATATATATATATATATATATCTTCTCTCCATGACATGACCAAACCACCGTAGTTGTCTTCTTGCCTGGGCCTTCTTCGATGCTTCCCCTGCCTTAACTGTTCCTGTGGTGCACTGTAAGCATTACTTAAGGTTCTTGGCAGTGTCCCTTCCACCCCTAGCTGCAACACCTTCCATTCCTTTTACTGTAGCTCCGTTCATATTCTCTTCCTTCCACCGTACTTTCCTCAATCCTCTTCTAACAATTGGTTCCCCTCCTGTTACACCTTCCAAACCTTTACTCTCAATTTCCCTTCCAGGGCTGAACGACCTCATAGGTCCCAGCCCTCGGCCTCCGAATCTTCCATCCCACAACTCTCTTCTCATCCCAGCAAACGTCGTTCAACTCCCCTCATCATTAAAAACAACTTTCGGAAGAATATCCGGCTCTCATTACGAAAGCAATATTGCCCGGAAAACCACCATCCTCGTTTTTTCTTTCAACAGACGGGAAAAAGATAAGAACGAAGAAGAGAAGAGGAAAGAAAAAAAAAACCTGAGAGACCGAATTTAAATCCGCTTTCGGGAACTGATTATTATTCATTGCCTATCAAAAGTAAGAACAGCGGACTTCAGGGAAAGAGAATTACGTTCGGCCGGGGATGCCCTATATGAAAACTTTAGTTGAAATCAAGTTTTCGGCGGCGAGGACTGACCTGGCTGGGATAAAAGGGGCAGAGAGAGAGAGAGAGAGAGAGAGAGAGAAGTTCATGTCTGATGTGTGAGTCTTTCTGGTTGCCAATAATGTGTGTGTGTGTGTATGTGTGTGTGTGTGTGTGTGTGAGAGAGAGAGAGAGAGAGAGAGAGAGAGAGAGAGAGAGAGAGAGATTAGTTCATGTCCTATGTGTGAGCCTTTCTGGTTACCAATAATGTGTGTGTGTGTGTGAGAGAGAGAGAGAGAGAGAGAGAGAGAGAGAGAGAGAGAGAGAGAGAGAGAGAGAGAGAGAGAGAGAGAGAGAGAGAGAGGGAGAGAGATTAGTTCATGCCTTATGTTGTCTCTCTGGTTACCGATAGAGAGAGAGAGAGAGAGAGAGAGAGAGATTAGTTCATGCCTTATGTTGTCTCTCTGGTTACCGATAGAGAGAGAGAGAGAGAGAGAGAGAGAGAGAGAGAGAGAGAGAGCCTTAATCATTTTAAATGGACACGCCTGTGTTCCAAGACCCCCCCTCCCTCTCTCTCTCTCTCTCTCTCTCTCTCTCTCTCTCTCTCGAATACATTATTGTTCTCCCGTAGGCTGTCAAGTACGCTTAGGAATAGTATGCATATATTATAACAAGGAACCACTTCTCTTGTAATTTTTAAAAATATATTTCCTTATATGTACACTCACAGACACAGACAGACACACACACACACACACACACAACACACACACACCACACACACACACGTATATATACACACATATACATTAAACCATAACAAACAGGACTACACACCACCAATAAACCATCAATATAACTGTCCCATTCGAACTGCTCAGTAAATCCCGTTCAAAATTCTCACGAGCTCGCATTTTAAATTCCCAAGGCCATCACAATTGGCCATAGGACTCGGCTCTCCCTCCTGAGATGAGCAGAGCAGGTTGACAATGGATACACACACACACCCACACACCAGTTCTGGAATATAGATTTCCGATGCACTTAATTGCAGGTATTTGAGTGACTGAGGGAATCGAACGCCCTTGTGATTTCTCTTGTCTCCTGTTCTTCTTCCTCCCTGTGGGATTTGAGTAATGTTTCTCATTTGATGCTCTAGTTTTACCTGGTTTATTTATGATGACTTTGTTCACGTTTTAAGGTACCTGTTTGTGTTGGGAGAAGGGTAAACAGGAGTAAGGTAATACGAATGCAAGGAGAGAATTCCTATGCTTGGTAGGAGGATGGAACGGAGCTGTCTGTTGAGCCATGTAATCCTTTAGGAATAAATTCTTCTTCTTTAAGACCAGTTAAGTCGTTTTTGTATTCTTGATCTTTATATATATATATATATATATATATATATATATATATATATATATATATATATATATATATATATATATATATATATATATATATATATATATATTATGTAGGTTTAGTTCATCTGTAATCGTTTATTATCTAGGGAGTAATATATGTATATATATATATATATATATATATATATATATATATATATATATATATATATATATATATATATATATATAATTAAAATTGATTCCATAAAAATATAAAAGTATTTCTGAAAAAATATAAAATGAACTCTTTAAAAATATAAAATTAATTCTCTAAAATATAAAATTAGTTCTATAAAAAATATAGAATTAATTCCATAAGAAAAATAAACCTTAAAAGACCACTAAAAACCCAAAAAAGAAATTCACACTCAAGGCAGAAAAACTGGCGATTTCGAGAGAGAGAGAGAGAGAGAGAGAGAGAGAGAGAGAGAGAGAGAGAGAGAGAGAGAGAGAGAGAGAAGGGATTAGAAAAATGCCTTCCATTAGTCTCCCGGACTTAGAGCCAACCAGAGGGACGTGAAAAATTTCTAGCGATGCGTCAAAACTTGAGGGACGGCGCCCCCCAGATAAGGTTGGAAACACCGTGAGTCATCGCCGGAAGCTATCGCTCAGTTGATGCCGAAGTTTCTTTCGGTTTTCTGTCATTTTTTCCGTTTTTTTTTTTTTGAGAGAGATTAAAGGTTGTTCAGTAGTTTACTTCTTGAAATAAATTTAGAAAATGGGAATAAATTTATTCTGTGTTTTTTGAGGGATGGAATAAACTTAGTTTATGTTTTTTTAAGGGATTAAAGATTGTTCAGTGAGTTTCTTTCTTGAAATAAACAGAAAATGGGAGTAAGTTTATTCTGTGTTTTTTGAGGGATGGAATAAACTTACTTTATGTTTTTTTGAGGGATTGAAGATTGTTCAGTGAGTTTCTTTCTTGAAATAAACAGAAAAATGGGAAAGAATTTATTCTGTGTTTGTTTTTGAGAGATTAAAGATTTTGTAGTGATTTTCAAGTCAGTGAATTCCTTTATTGAAATAAGCAGAAAATGGGAATAAATTGCTGTTTTATTATTATTATTATTATTATTATTATTATTATTATTATTATTATTATTATTATTATTATTATTATTATTATTATTATTATTATTATTCTTCAATTTCAATTAGATCGTTTAGGTCGTTTCCTTCCTTGGAAATCCAGCGCCCACTAATCTCTCGAGCCACTGAAATTTCCGAGAATCTCTCTCTCTCTCTCTCTCTCTCTCTCTCTCTCTCTCTCTGCGTCGCTTCATAGTCTTAAAGAGATTCTCTCTCTCGTTGCTTAGAGAGATCTACAATATCTCCCGTGGCAGGTGCGTGACACCCGAAGGCGCCGCCCCGTGAATTTCCCCGACAGGATAAGCTCTCTTAAACCCTTGGTGATATACACCTCACGCCCTTCCTCCACCGCTTCTGCTGCTGTCCCGGTCCTTCGGTGCTGGTATTCCCTTCAGTATATTTCTTATTCGGGGACAGCTGCGAGGCCCTTCGTATTACGATTGCGTATGGTTGTGTGTTTGTGTAAGTGGTTGGTTGTGTGTGTTTGTGCAAGTGTATTTTATTTTTATTTTGGTTAAGTTTTCTGGAAGTGGTGGCGCAGGCTGGAAGGTCAGTGGTTTTGATTTTATGTTTACATGAGGCTGGATATATATATATATATATATATATATATATATATATATATATATATATATACATACACACAGTATATATATATCTCTCTCTCTCTCTCTCTCTCTCTCTCTCTCTCTCTCTCTCTCTCTCTCTCTCTCTCTCTCTCTCTTACATACTCACACACAAACACAGACCCACTCATGATTTTTTTAAATATTTTAATTATCGATGACAATCCTGAAGCTATTCTCTCTCTCTCTCTCTCTCTCTCTCTCTCTCTCTCTCTCTCTCTCTCTCTCTCTCTCTCTCTCTCTCTCTCTCACACACACACACACACACAGAAAACAAAATGGACTTTTTAGCGGACAAAGTCATCACGCGAATACTCCCAGCAGCATCCCTCCTCTACCTTCTCATCCCATCTCCACTAATGATCCCGGCTCAAGCATCCTGATGACGTCATACGAGCCGAAATTACGAGGGAGGGGGGGGGCCATGTTTTCAGGCGAAAGGGCGAATGATTCCCCCATTTGCATTCCCCCTCGTGGCTTATTTCTAGGGCATTCGGACTCATCTGCAGGCCCTCGCTGCGAGTTTGTTTATGCGGTCCTCGTCCAGTCCGCGGCGTGCGTTTGGCAGTGCGTTTGCTTGTTGGGGGTGTGGTGGGGGGGGAGGAAGGTGGAGATGGGAATAGGTGAGGGAGGGGAGTGGGAGGAGGAAAATGGTGGGGGAGGGGGTGTATGCTTGCATGCGTGATTGATGGGGATTTTTTGGGCTGGGGTCTGATTTTGTGAGAGGGTTTTGGTTATGGACAAACTACTGTGTATATATATTTATATATATTTTTATATATATATATAATATATATATATATATATATATATATATATTTATATATATATATATATATATTATATATTATATGTATGTATATATATATATATATATATATATATATATATATATATATATATATATATATATATATACATATATATATATATATATATATATATATATATATATATATATATATATATATATATATATATATATATATATATATATATATATATATATATATATATATATATATATATATATATATATGTATGTATATATATATATGTGTATATATATATATATATATATATATATATATATATATATATATATATATATATATATATAAAATATATATATATATATATATATATATATATATATATATATATATATATATATATATATATATATATATATATATATATATATATATATATATATATATATATATATATATATATATATATAATATCTCAGCACTGAAGGTGTAAAACTTTTAATGAAGCAGCCAATGAGAATAATTTCTCCAATAAACCTAATAGGAAATATGAAATACATAAAAAAAAAAAAACTAATAAAAATATCATCAAAATTATAGTCTCCTTTAATATAATAAAAAAAAATTGACTTAAAGAGAAACCCAAGTCTTGACACCGCAGAGTCCCCTAAAATCCAATCTAATCCTTTATATGTCTATTTTAAGCCTCAGAAAATCTAGTTTAATTTCCTCCATTCATAAGAATTTCTTCACTTCTGAGAAGTCTCATATTCTCGGATCCCTTCCGCTGATATTCGCTCTGAAGCTTTTAATTCGGACTCCTCGGTGTATCTTAATTTTTCCTAAGAAAGTTCCCAGGCTGGGTAACATTTCCTCATTGACTTAAACTTCCTGAATTTTTTTTATAAAATACAGATATGGAATCTGAGTCATGTGAAATATGCTAATGAGTCCATTTGTTCATTGCAAGGCGAGTGCATTTTGGCTTCTTCCTTTTATCTGAATTTTGAGAGAAGACTTTGAAGAAAGGGGATAATTTTCGTCTCATTGAAACCACTGATAAGTACATTTTCTTGTCACTGACTGTTGGAGTTATTCATTCTTGATGAATTATGAAAATGTACAGGAGGATCTGATTGAAAATGTATGACAGATGAAAGAGGGACTGGTAGGAGAAGAGCAGTGTGGGATTATCTGTCATTCAGCAGTTTAGAGATGAATATGGTAGTGTTTTTTTTTGTCTGTTTGGCAGTACTACATTAAAAGAATTAGTTTTTTAATATGTGTGTGTCTGTAGTGTTATATATTAGTGTGAGGGGGGGACCTGGTAATTAATTAACTTCGACATAGTTCTTCATTTCCAACGTTTCGTAATAATTCTTTGTGATATCTTCAGGGAATCTGTTACACAATGAATTAAAAAAACTCAAGTGTCACTCTAAAACAATAAAAAATATCAGTAAAATTAATAAAATACAGTGTATATATACATTATACTATACATACATACATACATACTTACATACATAAATGCATGCACACGCCCTTTCTCACCTGTACATTCACCCAAACCAAAAACACACATTCTCTCTCTCTCTCTCTCTCTCTCTCTCTCTCTCTCTCTCTCTCTCTCTCATACACACAAACACACACACACACACACACACACACACACACACACACACACAGAAGCGAAGGCTGCTGTTGTTCCAATAGCGCCTCGCCTTTAATATCGGTCCGGAACCCAGTAATGATGATCCTTCTGCCTGAAATTCAATGCTTTTGGGGAACAAGCCATCTTGGACCCGATATCAATTAAATCTTCCTGTGAGGGAATTTGGCTTCGAGGAGACTGCTGGCCATTTTTGCTCTCTCTCTCTCTCTCTCTCTCTCTCTCTCTCTCTCTCTCTCTCTCTCTCATTAGAATCTCATGAAAAATAATAGCCTCCATTCCTCGGCAATATTGTCTGGGAAAAGTACGTGGAATAAGAAGTATTCTCTCTCTCTCTCTCTCTCTCTCTCTCTCTCTCTCTCTCTCTCTCTCTCTCTCTCTCTCTCTCTCTCTCTTGGCTCATTAGAATCGTCAGGGAAATTATAGCCTTTTTAATCTTCATTCTTAAGCAATTTAACAAGAAAAATTACCTGTCATGAGAAGTATTATCTCTGGGGAAAT
This sequence comes from Macrobrachium rosenbergii, assembly GCF_040412425.1. Taxonomy (NCBI): domain Eukaryota; kingdom Metazoa; phylum Arthropoda; class Malacostraca; order Decapoda; family Palaemonidae; genus Macrobrachium; species Macrobrachium rosenbergii. The sequence continues at coordinate 1,484,128 of NC_089786.1, forward strand.
CACACGGCAAGGTATACCCAATCAGCGTCAGTTGATTTAGGCAAAAGAAATTTTGTACCGTTTTTATTTTTTGGGGGGGGGGCAGGGGTAGCCCCTGTATACAATCAAGCTAAGTAGATATTAGAATAAGGAACCATTTTTTTGATGTTGAAACAAATACTAAAACAGATATTTGGTAAAGTTACTTTTACAGTGATTATTCTGTAAGAGATGGGCACGAATTGTCAGCAGGTTGTATTTCATCAGAGCAGAAACCAATGTGTATTCTGCACCAATAGAGAAGTTATGTTATTTTCTTGCACTGCGTATGTGTGTGTTTGTTTGTGTTTGTGTGTTTGCATGTGCGTTTGTGTAATTAAATTCCTTACGCAACATTATAGGACCCACCCTGGTCCAAAGGATTTGTGGAATGTTTCCCAATCAAATTTGGAATGATACATTTTGCATTGTCTTAAATAATAATAATAATAATAATAATAATAATAATAATAATAATAATAATAATAATAATAATAATAATAATAATAATATTCTTTATTGCAGCTCAGCGCCATATACATGGAATATACAAATACAATACACGCGATCTAGATACATAATATAACATGATAATGAAATTCCATTTTGCAGAGTTGGTGTCCATTTCAGCAATATAATTGCACGGGATCAGACTTATGTTGCTTGTGCATTAGGTGTTCTGTATGTTGCAAATATTTAGAAATAATAATCTCAGCATTTTTTTGTCCAAATTGAGTGACATAATGTTTTCTATTGCCAATTTCGAATAGGTTGCAATAATATCACAGATCCCGTAGGGGGTAGCGCCGTCAGTGTACCTCATGCGGTGTACTGTAGGCGTTACTTAAGGTTCTTTAAAGCGTACCTTCCTTAGGCCCCCAGCTGCAGCCCCTTTCGTTCCTTTTACTCTACCTCCTTTCATATTTTCTTTCTTCCATCTTACTTTCCTCAACCCTCTCCTAAGGTCTTCCTCCTGTTACACCTTTCAAACCTTTCACTGTCAATTTCCGTGTCAGTGCTGAATGACCTCATAGGTCCCAGTGCTTGGCCTTTGGCCTAAATTCTATGTTTAGTTCGAATCATAAAAAATATGGCTATAAGACTCACGCCAAGTTAATATGAGGTCTGGACGTATGTATGAGAGAGAGAGAGAGAGAGAGAGAGAGAGAGAGAGTTAAGCCTATTCTCAAAGGAGTATAAGTGGGCCACCTCGAAATCTATTTGACAATAGTCATTTTTATTCTCAGGTGCAGGGCCCCCGCCGCGGAAAATTATTCTTGCCGGGAAAACATAATGTCTCCGATATTCCCAAGAAACGTGAGAGCCTTACTTAATGTGCCTCTCTCTCTCTCTCTCTCTCTCTCTCCCCCTTGTAAGTTAACCGGTAAACTATATAGGGAATTATATATTGTTATTTTCTATGCTAATCGATTTTCTCTCTCTCTCTCTCTCTCTCTCTCTCTCTCTCTCTCTCTCTCTCTCTCTCTCTCTCTCTCTCTCTCTCTCTCAAGGCCACCGAAAATGGATGTGTCTTTCGGTGGTCTCGTATATTGCTGTATGAGCCGCGGCCCATGAGTGGCCTATCATATATCGTTGCCAGATGCACGATTATGGCTGATTTTAACCTTCAATAAAATAAAAACTACTTAGGCTAGAGGGCTGCAATTTGCTATGTTTGATGATTGGAGGGTGGATGATCAACATACCAATTTGCAGCCCTCTAGCCTCAGTAGTTTTTAAGATCTGAGGGCGGACAGAAAAAGTGCGGACGGACAGACAAAGCAGGCACAATAGTTTTCTTTTACAGAAAACTAAAAATGTGGACAAACTCTTATTATATACCAATTGATGGTTAGCCAGTATTCCTCACGGGAGACAGATGTGTTCTTGTTGACTACAGGTGTGAGAGATCCAGAATAATTTTAGAAAAAAAAATTTTTTCTAAACAATTATCATGTATCCATTGACGGCTAGAGGAGTTCCTCGGAACAGACAGGTGTGTTCTTGATAAAGACAGGTGCGAGAGATTAAGAAGAACATTAGAAAAAAGACTAAACACTTGTCATGTACCAACTGACGTGCAGAAGAATTCCTCGAGACCGACAGGTGTGTTCTTTATAATGACAGGTGCGAGAGATTAAGAATAACATTCGAAAAAAAGACTAAACACCTGTCATGTACCAATTGGCGTGCAGAAGAATTCCTCGAGACAGACAGGTGTGTTCGTGACAAAGACAGGTGCGAGAGATTAAGAATAGCATTAGAATAAAAAGACTAAACACTTGTCATGTACCAACTGACGTTTAGCGGGGTTCCTGACAGCAGACAGGTGTGTTCTTGATGATTACAGGTGCGAGAGATCAAGCAGCATTCCTCCCGGGAGACAGGTGTTTTCTTGATAACGACAGGTGCAATAGCATTAGAAAAATTACTAAACACTTGTCATGTACCAGCTCACCTTTAGCGGAATTCCTCACGGGAGGCAGGTGTGTTCTTGATAACGACAGGTGCGAGAGATTAGAAATAAAGACACTAAACACTTGTCATGTACCAATTGACGTTTAGCGGGATTCCTGACGGCAGACAGGTGTGTTCTTGATGACGACAGGTGCGAGAGATTAGAAATAAAGACACTAAACACTTGTCATGTACCAATTGACGTTTAGCGGGATTCCTGACGGCAGACAGGTGTATTCGCGATAATGGCAGGTGGGAGAGGCGAGGCAGCAACATCTGTTTTTACACCTGTGACACGGATAAGTTAATGACAGGGCAAGTTCATTCAAACAGCAGGTAGAACGATGACTGTAATTAATAGGAAGCAACATCTGTTTTTTTTAATACTAGCATAGGTTCGAAACACCTGTGACGCGGAGGAGTTGATGATAGGTCAAGGTCACTACTATCAGTAGCGTGTAGTGATAAGCTGATGGTAAGGTGTGCAATGATTTCAGCTTGTGATAAAAAAAGATTACATTATTCAGCGATGTTATATTTTTTGTTTTCTTGTGATTGTGAGTTAGAATTACATTTAAAAGGGGGAGGAAAGAAAATTGTTTGTTTATTATTATATCTATCTATCTGTCTATCTATCTATCTATCTATCTATCTATCTATATATATATATATATATATATATATATATATATATATATATATATATATATATATATATATATATATATCTCAGATCCTTGAACAACAAAACATCTCACTGAGAAGTGTGAACGAACAAAATTCTCTCTCTCTCTCTCTCTCTCTCTCTCTCTCTGCAACTTTGGCGGTTGAGAGAGAGAGAGAGAGAGAGAGAGAGAGAGAGAGAGAGAGAGAGAGAGAGAGAGAGAGAGAGAGAGAGGTGTCTCATTCATCTTATCTAAGTTTCTCGGATGTTTTCTCAGAATCTCCGCTGTTAGTCTGTCTCTGTGGTTGGTGGGGGCGGTGGGGTGGTTTCCATTGGGAGGGATGGGGGATTGGGAGAGAGGTGGGGAGGATTTTATCAAAAGCGATTCTTCGCGTCTAAATCTTTTGTTTATAACTTTTTAATTTATTCTTTTAAGTTGATTTAAGTGATTTGTGTCGTTAGAAATATATATATATATATATATATATATATATATATATATATATATATATATATATATATATATATATATCCACAAACTGAGAATTTATCACCTTACCTTCATTTCTCATTTATCACAGGTGTTCATCATTTTATTATTAAACACAGGTGCCCAAAACACATCTGTGACAGCTGTAAAGATAATGGTGACACGGACACATAGATTCGTGTTTGGTAGCAGTTTAGTTACGGTTGATATCAGCTGATTGAGTATGTTGACGGTTACCGCAAGTGTTGAATGGCAAGGGAGAGAGAGAGAGAGAGAGAGAGAGAGAGAGAGAGAGAGAGAGAGAGAAAAACTGCCTTTGCAGGTCATTGGGTTTTAACTTTTCTGATGTTTGTGTGTGTGTGTGTGTGTGTGTGTGTGTGTGTGAGAGAGAGAGAGAGAGAGAGAGAGAGAGAGAGAGAGAGAGAGAGAGAGAGAGAGAGAGAGAGAGAGAGTGTAAAACTGCCTTTGCAGGTCATTGGGTTTTGCCTTTTTCTGATGTGTGTGTGTGTGTGTGTGAGAGACCTTACCTTACAGACCTTACAATCCGTTCAGGTTGCCCCAGGTCCCTCAGTGTGAGGCACCTTTGATGTCTACCAGAGTTTGCTAACGCATCTTCCGGTATATTTTGCATCTTCCAGTCTTGGATGGTCTGGGATGCATCTTAGATATTTGTCGAGCTTATTCTTAAACACATCTACGCTCACTCCTGTTATGTTCCTCAGATGAGCTGGTAGCGCATTGAATAGACGCTGCATTATCGATGCTGGTGCGTGGTGGATTAATGTCCTGTGTGCTTTCCTTAATTTTCCTGGTATAGTTTTTGGCACTATTAATCTACCTCTGCTTGCTCTTTTGATAATTTTAGTTCCATGATGTTTTCAGTAATTCCTTCTATCTGTTTCCATGCTTGAATTACCATGTATCGTTCTCTTCTCCTTTCAAGACTATATAAATTTAAGAATTGTAGTCTTTCCCAGTAGTCAAGGTCCTTAACTTCTTCTATTCTAGCTGTAAATGACCTTTGTACACTCTCTATTTGTGCAATATCCTTTTGGTAGTGTGGGTACCATATTATATTGCAATATTCAAGTGGACTACGTATTACGTTTTATAAAGCATAATCATGTGTTCAGCTTTTCTAGTTTTGAAGTGCCGGAACAACATTCCCATTTTTGCTTTGCATTTTGCCAATAGAATTGCTATTTGATCATTGCATAACATATTCTATTCAACATCACACCAAGGTCTTTAACTGCTTCCTTGTTTGTGATTGTCTCATTATTAGGTCCTTTATATGCATATAGCATTTCTACTTTATCACCATAGTTCATTGATTCAAATTTATCAGAGTTAAATACCATCCTATTTATCTCTGCCCATTTATATATTTTGTTTAGGTCTCTTTGTAGCGAGTTCCTATCTTCATCACAAGCAATTTCTCTACTTATTCTTGTGTCATCTGCGAAACTTCTTACTACTGAGTCCTTAACATTACTGTCTATGTCTGCAATCATAATCACAAACAGCAATGCAGCTAACACCGTACCCTGAGGTACACCGGATATTACCGTAGCTTCATCTGATTTCTCATCGTTTGCAATCACTATCTGTTTTCTATTTTGCAAAAATTCTTTTATCCATCTTCCTACTTTGTCAACAATGTTATGTTTTCTAATTTTTTCGCTAATATATTATGATCTACCTTGTCAAAAGCTTTTGCAAAAGTCTAGTAAACCACATCTGTATCTTTTTCATTTATCATATTTTTATATATGCTTTCATGGTGGACTAACAGTTGGGTTTGTGTACTTTTTCCGGTACAAAACCATGTTGTCCTATATTGAACAATCTATTTTTCATTAAATGTTTCATTATATTTTTTCATTACCCTTTCATATACTTTCATAATATGAGATGTCAGACTCACAGGCCTATAATTACTTGCCTCTAGTCTTGAACCACTTTTGAAAGTAGGAGTAATATATGCTAATTTATGCTCATCATAAATCTTGCCTGTATCTATACTTTGCCTTAATAATATTGCTAGCGGCTTTGCGATTGAATGAACCACTTTCTTTAACAATATGGCAGGTACTCCATCTGGTCCTGCTGCTGATCCATTTTTAATTTCATTAATAGCCTGCACAATATCGGCTTCTGTAATATCTATATCTGATAAGTATTCAGTATTTTCATCTCTTATTTCTGTATCATTATCTTCATTGTCAATTCTAGGTGTAAATTCACTCTTATATCTTTCTGCTAATATGTTACATATTTCCTTTTTCATTCGTTAATCGCCCTTCAATTCTTAGAGGGCCTATTTCTACTCTTATTTTATTCATCTTTTTGCATATGAATAAAAAAATTTTAGGTTTTGCTTGATATTTTGTAGTGTCATTTCTTCTAGGTTCCATTTTCATTTTCTTTTGATTGTATAATCTTTTGTTCTGCATTTTCTATCTTACTTTTTAGTTCCATCACTTTCCATGCATTCTTTTCTTTTGCAAGAGCTTTTTCCACTTTCTAATTTTCTGGAACAAGATCCTTCTGTCTCTTGGAATTCGTGACTGATGCTTACTTTTTTCTTCGGTATATATTTTTCCACTATTTCCTCTAATATTTTATATAATATATCGGTATTTACCTGTATATCATCACTTACAAATATGTTTTCCCATTCTTTGTTTAATTCTTCATTTATTTTTGACCAATTTATATTCTTACTATAAAAATTGTATTTTCCATATCCTTCCCATTTTTCGTCTCTTGCTTTTCTTTGTTTTCGTATGTTCTGGAACGGACTGTTAATTCTATGACATTATGGTCCGAAATACTCGTATTATATACTATTATTTCTTTAACATAGTTCACCTCATTCACAAATACTAGGTCTAAAATATTATCCTTTCTTGTTGGTAGGTGATTTATTTGCTGAATGTTATGTTCTAGTAGCATATCTAATAGCTTTTCAAATTGCCTCTTATCTTCTGCACTACTATTGCTCTCTTTTTATATGTATAAATACAACCACAGTCTCCTATTCGTTCTTTCCATTCTACAAAAGGAAAGTTAAAGTCTCCGGTTAGGAGTATAGTCCAGTCCTTGTGATTTCTACATATTTCATCCAGTTTTCAATTATTATGTCAAACTCTTTTAGTATTAGGGGTCTATATATTACAATGTTCACTAATTTTTCAGATTCAAATTCTACCGCTATTAATTCACATTCTGTGTTACTATATTTCTCACAGATTTTTCCTTGATTGGCATCTCTCCCATATATTGCGGTTCCCCCTTGATTTTTATTTTTTTTCTATCTGATCTATAAGTTTGGAAACCCTTTATCTGGTCATCATTACCAGTCTCTTGGGAATACCAGGTTTCACTTATATTCAATATTTCTATTTTTTCATTTTGGGTTAGTTCTTCTAAGAACTCTATCTTTCTTTTTGAGTTACTCGAAACTAGACCCTGCGCGTTTCATCACTATGATTGTTTGCATATTATCTCCATTATCTAATATGGGTAATAATAAGGATTTTCCCATGTCTCTTTCCTGTTCTGATATGTTGATCTTTTTCATTTCCAGAAATTCGTACATTAAAAAATCCAACTTTTCCATTATATTTGTTCTTCCAGCTTCATATTTATTCACTTTGTGCATAAACCTGCACTTATCTCCATATCTGCACCATCCCCTTGCATCATAGATACATTGCTTGTTCCTTGTGCTATATCTAGGTGCTGATGGCTCATATCGTGGTGCTGACTTTTCATAATGTGTTGTTGGCTTGCTTTTTGCCTTCATCACATGATCTTTGTTCTTTTTCTTTATTTGTTTCATTTTTTCCTTGGTTTTTTATATGTATTTTATTTTTTGATTTTGATTTTGGTCTTTCATGGCTACAGGATGCATGTACCTACATTTCTTATTAAACCTACATCCATTTCCTTCTTTCCAGTTTCTACATATTTTTGGATGTAGATCTCTGCATTCTCTTCATAGCCATCTAGATATGCACATTTGCCATAGATCTCATAATTGTGACATATCTTAGGATGTTTGTAATAACATCTTTCACCAAACCTGCAATTCCCTCTTTTCAAAAGGGTGCATACTGTGTCTTTCTTTTCTTTTCTTTTTCTTGTTCATTCCCCTCAGTATGGAGATCCGGGTACAACCTCTTTGGGATTTTATTTGATTTATCAGGTCATAATTTATTTCTTCATATGTATGTTGCTGTATTGCCTCATATGTAGAATCTATGAGTTTCTCTGCATCCATACTATTATCCTGTTCTTTGTTTTCATTAATCTTTTCTCTCTCTTCAGTCTTATTTTCTTCTCTATTTTCCTCTTCTTCCTCTTCTTCATCTTCTTCATCTTCTTCATCCTCCACAATCTGTACATTAAGTCTTGATTTAATGACCTTGTCTATCCATACTAGACATGTTGAGCAAAATATTTTTGTGTCCTTATTTCTATTTTGCTCAACTTCAGCACATGACGGGTGTGTCGGTACGTGGCAAGCATAGCATTTCCTAATCAGGTTTTGTGGATTTACAATGCTATACCACACTCTACATAGTTTACATGCTTTAGGCATCCGTTTGCCTATTGCATCAATCAATATATTCACTAATTCCACCTTACTTATTTTCTTTGATGGAATGTGTTGATTTTTGTAGATTTTCTTTATAAGTCTTTTTGATAACTTGAACTTTCATTGGTATCTCTTCTATTATTTTCATTATATTTTCTACAGATTTGCTCCAGCTTGAAGGATCGTATCCTTTCAATATGTCTGTGAATGATTTCACATCTTTTTGGTCAATGCTGCAATTAATCTCATGATCAGCAAACCAAGTTCCCTTCCTGCCAATTCATCGTATTGAATATCACCGATGCAAGCTAGATTTCGCCACCTTTGCCACTGTTGACTGATTCCTCCATGATTTTCTGATTTTATTAATTCACTCGTAGACAACTTATTAGACGGTTTTCGCTCTAATCTGATATTAAGCTAATCACCGATAGTTCACGAACACTTTTAGCTATATTTCATTCGCTAATTGTATGTAAGACGCGTATTATCGGGTAGATTATCCAGACCATGAACGATTACGTCTCACCGAGAGAATGTCACATCACAGAGAGAGAGAGAGAGAGAGAGAGAGAGAGAGAGAGAGAGTGTAAAACTACCTTTCCAAGTTGTTGTATTTTGTCTTTTTCTGATGTGTGTGTGTGTGTGAGAGAGAGAGAGAGAGAGAGAGAGAGAGAGAGAGAGAGAGAGAGAGAAAGTAAAACTACCTTTCCAAGTTATTGTATTTTGTCTTTTTCTGATGTATGTGTATGAGAGAGAAAAAGAGGAGAGGAAGAGAGAGAGAGAGAGAGAAAGCCCGGGAAGAGATAGCAATTGAGAACAAATCTCTCTCTCTTTCTCTCTCTCTCTCTTCTCTCTCTCTCTCTCTCTCTCTCTCTCTTCATTGCCTGTCAGAGCTTCTGCGTCTCACCTTTCCAGATATTAATATTACTGACTGCTAGGAGAGAGAGAGAGAGAGAGAGAGAGAGAGAGAGAGAGAGAGAGAGAGAGAGAGAGAGAGAGAGAGAGAGAATTTCTGCATCTAGTGGTCTCTTTTTTTAAATTCTCTCAACTTTTACTTAGCAAGTGTCTAGCAAGATGCATCAACATAATGATTATTTTTGCAAAGCATTTGTAGATTCTTTTTGCATTGCAGTGGTAGTTGGCAGTACCGTCCACATTATTCTTTGTAATTAATTGCTTTTCTCTTTGCTTTCATGATCTACACACACACACACACACACACAATTCCTGTTCTTTCAATGCAACATACCGACATATTTTCACCTGCCGAATTCCATCCCACATAATATATTATCACAGAAAAAATTGATATTGAATATCCTTATGTAAATGACCTGTTTTTAACAATATTTCAGACACGATTGTTTGTCTAATATCAATTACTTATCAATTAATGTGTCTCGTTTATTTCATCCCGACGGAATTTTGTCGCGTGACAAATGAGAAATGGTTCTCGGCGTCAAAGGCTGACGCCGTTTACACAGCAGTGATAAAAGTAATTATTTTTCCTTTTTACGCAACTTAATTTATTATGCAAATACGCTTTGAAGAGACGCCGTTCGATAAATTGTTGCAACGCCGCTGCTTTTAGTCATATATTTCAAAGAATGGCCTCATTTGTATGTGGAGTTTTTACTGTCACTGTGTTGCAGAATATTGTGCAAAAGAGATGTTAATAAATTGCCTTGAATGGCATATTCATAAGTATTCTTTGTGCTGAATATATATATATATATATATATATATATATATATATATATATATATATATATATATATATATAATAATAATAATAATAATAATAATAATAATAATAATAATAATAATAATAATAATAATAATAATAATAATAATAATAATAGCTGAGGAACAGGCCAGTCACTAGACGCCCTCTGATGGTCATCCAAAATCATAAAAATCACTATTAATAGCATCTATAAATATACGACTCTCTCTTCAGAAGCCACGTAGCTACCAGGCCTGCAGAGCAATGAGCAATTTGACGAGCCACATCTCATCACATTTATAGCAATAATCACGGCTGTACGAACAATAACGCCGCTGTTATCAGCCCCTTTCGGCTGCTGCCTGTAATGCGGGGGATAGGAGGCAGTATCACGACCCAGGATACTGATGATAACGCCTTATATATATTTATTTATTGCATATATTTTATTGCAACGGCGCCGCGGGGATTGTCCCGCAAACGTCTCAGAATCATGTCTCCCGCGGCAGAAAACTGGCCATCAGAGCAGCAAGTGTCAGGCTGAGAGATGATCGCTCGTAAGACTGCATGACTGTAAGACTGTCTGGGAGATAGGTGGAGAATTATTTGGAGGGGGGGGGGGAAGGGAGAGGGGTTGGGGGATATCGTGTAGATTAGCCGGACAAGGCTGCATCGCAGCGCACGGTTTTATCGGAAATAGATTAGACCCGGGTCGTATAAAACGTTTCTTTTCCGCGATACGTTTTTTTACGTTTTTCCCCCTTCGTGGATATTTCCTTCCCCCTCTCTCTCTCTCTCTCTCTCTCTCTCTCTCTCTCTCTCTCTCTCTCAGGAAAACGTTCCTTGAATTTTCCACCGAGATCTTTCGGGAGTAAGTCTTTTGCTTTTTATAGAGAGAGAGAGAGAGAGAGAGAGAGAGAGAGAGAGAGAGAGAGAGAGAGAGAGAGAGAGAGAGAGAGAGAGAGAAAACTGTATCACTGAATGATTTATGCAACTTTTTCACGACTGAACTGGGGGAGAGAGAGAGAGAGAGAGAGAGAGAGAGAGAGAGAGAGAGAGAGAGAGAGAGAGAGAAATTGTATTGAATGACAGCGAGTAAGGCCCCAAAGTATGAAATGATATATGTAACTTTTGTACAACTTAAGGAGAGAGAGAGAGAGAGAGAGAGAGAGAGAGAGAGAGAGAGATTGTATCACTGAATGACAACGAGCAAGGTCCCAAAACATGAAATGATATATGTAACTTTTTGTACAACTTAACTGGAAAGAGAGAGAGAGAGAGAGAGAGAGAGAGAGCCAGCAAAATGGCAACAGGCTCAGCTCTCAGCTCGCAAACTGAATGACCACTGCTTGATTCCCGAACCGGCGAAGAGGGAGGGAAAATGTTACGGGCCCGTTCCCCTATCTGGAAATCTCATCAACTATCTCATCTCAAATCTCTCTCTCTCTCTCTCTCTCTCTCTCTCTCTCTCTCTCTCTCTCTTTAAAAGCCTAGTTTATGACAAGAGATGTATGCATCACGTCACTCCCCCTCCTAGAATGCTGCCTCGGCAGCATCAACAACAAAAATATAAAATACATAATTTTACGGCACTTTGGCTATATGTCTGACATAGGCCTAAGGACCTTTTTATGTAGAATGGTAATTTTCCAAAGGACTGACGCCAGTCCTGACGTTGCAGGGGTGGGAATGCTCTCTCTCTCTCTCTCTCTCTCTCTCTCTCTCTCTCTCTCTCTCTCTCTCTCTCTCTATTGTCTTGTCTCGCTTACGAGTCTGGAAGTTGACTGTCATCTCTGCCTTCCAGTGCGATGTCTTAGCTTGTCTCTTTCCAGGATGTGAAACGCGGATGTTGAATGTGAAAGAATGGATGGCAAGACAAGCGGAAGAATCCGGGAAGTTTTCTTAACATGATTTTAAGGAAGAAGAAGAAGAAGAAGAAAGAAGAAGAAGAAGAAGAAGAAGAAGAAGAAGAAGAAGTAGAAGAAGAAGAAGAAGAAGAGAGGTTATAAAGTTGAGAGGGTGACAAAAGCAGCGACAGAGTTCTGGTTGATAGTTGGTTGGTAGAAGTTGGATCAGAATGTTTTAGAGGTGGTCCGGTCATGTGAATGGAATTGGAGAACTTTTTGGTTTTTAAAGGTGAGAATGTGACAAAAGCAGCGACACAGTTTTGGTTGAAATCTGGTTTGGTAAAAGTTGGATCAGAATGTTTCAGAGGTGGTCCGGTCATGTGAATGGAATTGGAGAACTTTTTGGTTTTTAAAGGTGAGGATGTGACAAAAGCAGCGACAGAGTTTTGGTTGAAAGTTAGTTTGTAACAGTTAGGTCAGAATGTTTTAGAGGTGGTACGGTCATGTGGAAAGAATTGGAGAACTTTTTGGTATATAAAGATGAGAATGTGACAAAAGCAGCGACAAGATTGTGGTTGAAATCTGGTTTGGTAAAAGTTGGATCAGAATGTTTTAGAGGTAGTCTGGTCTTGTCGAAAGAATTGGAGAACTTTTTGGCCAGAGGGTGCTATAATTCTTATGTCTTTAAAGTTGAGAATGTGAGAAATTGAGGACACAAAGTTTTGGTTGAAAGTTGGTTGGTAAAGGTTGGATGAGAATGTTTTAGAGGTGGTCAGATCATGCAGAGGAAATTGGAGAATTTTTGGCCAGAGGGTTCTATAATTCATATTTGTTTAAAGTTGAGAATGTGAGAAATGCAGCGACAAGATTGTGGTTGAAATCTGGTTTGGTTAAAGTTAGATCAATTGTTTTAGAGGTGGTCCAGTCATGTGAAGGGAATAGGAGAACTTTCTGGCAAAAGTGGTCTATAATTTGATTGTGTTTAAAGCTGAGAAGGTTAAAAATGAAGGAACACAAAGCTGTGGTTGAAATCTGGTTTGGTTAAAGTTGAATCAGAATGTTTTAGAGGTGATCCAGCCATGTAGAGGGAATTGGAGAACTTTTTGGCAAAAAGTGGGCTATATTCCAGATGCGTTTAAAGTTGGGGACACAAAGTTGTGGCTGAAATCTGGTTTGGTTAAAGTTAGATCAAAATGTTTTAGGGGTGGTCCGGTCATGTGAAGGGAATAGGAGAACTTTTTGGCAGAAGTGGTCAATAATATGGAAGTTGAGAAGGTTAAAACTGCGGCGACACAGTTTGGTTGAAAGTTGATCGGTACAAGTTAGATCAGAATGTTTTAGTGGTGATCCGGTCATGTGGAGGGAACAGGAGAACTTTTTAGCAAAAGCAATCTATAGAAGGAAGGAAAGAGCGACAGCCAGACCGGTCTAGCAACTGGAAACAATCACAAACAGATCACTCCATAACTACAAAAACCAAGAGATAATCCCGAGAAACAAAGACTCCGTTTGAATTCCCGTTCCCGCCGACCATTCCCGTCGTAATCCTGCCTCAAAAATGG